>NW_022280034.1:7891366-7928943 GCF_004355925.1 Anarrhichthys ocellatus
CACACACACACACATTAGACCTGCTTGATTAGTCATGCGCTACTCTGGTACGTAGATCCTTGTGAGTAGAAATTAGACATATAAGCTATTTACATGACAATATCGAGCATAATGGAAAATGCTGTTCTATACAAAAATGTGGATGAAGTACTCATGTACACCAAAGAGGGATGGAGTTTACAATTGTGATACAAGTTACTTCCGTTATTTTTCCACTCCTTGCATCTTATTTTTGTCGGAATTTCAGCACATGCATCGAACACTTATAGCGAAGACGCTCAGCTACGAGCGTATAATACACATGCATCACATTTTGAATCTACTAATCCTGTATTCACATCCTCTTGGTAAAATGAGTTGGTGTCATCATCCCACTAAAGGCCAGCTGCACAGCCTGAAGAGACGAATAACAAACAGCAGGCTAATTGGTGCAGGAAGATAATGCTTTTAAAAGGCCAGCTGTCATTCTGCTGCTCAAGGTCACAAATACAGCAAGAAATGTTCAAAGTTTTTCTCCTATAATATACTGTACACTACACATTTTCATTGTAATGTCTTGAACATTTACTGTAGTCATCATACTAGCAGCCTTAAATCATTCACACTCGTAATACCACAGCGAGCAGGCCGAACAATTCATTTCACACTGTAAGCCGGAGCAGGAATGATAGCGAGTGCTTTTCTCAGGGGTTGCCATTTTGTCAAACGCACACCCACACACAGTAATACCCAGTTCAACAGCAGGGTTGCAGCATAGCACGCAGCCTACGCTGGGAGCTTTAGCTGCGCTGCCATTTCAGTGTCACTGGTCTCCACTGAAACAAGGAGCTGCTGGCCAGCTCCCATGTCAGCCAAGACAGAGCTCGTCTTGTTTTAGCTTTTGCTCAGGAGACAAGATCATTCCACCGAGGGAAACTCTTGAACACAGAGCATCAATCAAGACTGGAAATAGAGATGACTTCCAGAGCTAACATAACAGAGCTGACCGGCTGCTCATGTTTGCATCCACACACATGTATAGTGGGGTTGAGGGATGTTTGCTTGAAGGAAAACTGGGAGCTACTCTTTTTCTATCTCAAAATGTAATTCTGCAGGGACAACAAGGAACCCTTGTTTAAATTTCTCAACAACAAAATACATTCAAGGCAACTCCTGATACATTGCAACTGAAGTGTAACATCTGCACAAACAATCCATACAGCTATTATGCTCTAAAGGGATGCTAACCTTTGCCACACCAACTCCAGTGAAGCGAGCCTCAAGCAGTTCCTGCCTGCGTGGGTCCAGACCTAAAGCCTGGCTGTGAAGTCCTTCCATCATGCCTTGAAAGAGAGACACAAATAATGAATGCAAATGTAATGTATTGGACTAACTGGGTTGGGTTACTGTCACACAAGAGAAGAGGGAGTAGCACAAAAAAAAAAATCATAATTTCATTCTGTGTAAGAAAGCTGACAGGAAAGGTTTATTTTAAATAATACATTGAAATCAAGCAGAATTTAATAAATGTTATAGTTGAAGTTTTCTTTAATAAGATTCGATAACAGATTCTGGTTTATGGTGGACATTAATGTCTATTCTTTCCAGCATGTTGGGATGCAGGTGCACCTGTCATATAATGCATATTGGATATTCAAAATGACAAACCATAGATTCACTGAATGAGTGAGGAGAGCCACTGGTTCTGGACATTACTGGTGAGGGAGATAATTCCCCTCTGTCACCATTACGTTGCTAATTTAAATCTGAGAGACTTTTATCTGAAGACACATAAACGACAATAACTAAATAATAAATTTAAAAAAAAAATGGTAATTAGTCTGACAACTAGAGAAAATGTGTTGCTTCATATAAACTTCCATGACAAAGCCATAGGCTCAACTTTATTTAAGTTAACTGATGTTTCAGCTGAACTGACAGCATGACAGATGACGGAAAACTCGTTACTGTTACTGACAGTATGCTGACTAACTCGGCTAACGCTAACTAACCTAACGTTAGCTGGTTAACATTGAATGCTATAATGCCGATCAAAATCCGGCGAACCTTTTAAGAAGAAAAAAAGCGAAACGCTTCCATACATTGTCAAGTTACTGTGAACCACTTAACAGTAGAAGAAACAATTGTTCGAGGATAGGATAATAGTGGTTACTAGCATTAAATGACAGCTAGCTAAGGCTACGTGGTAGGTTACCTAGACTAGCAAGCTAACGTTAACTGCGATAGAAGTCTCACCTGGAGCACCTGGAGCACCTCACGCAGTTTTCACAATCACTCGCAGTCCTACAGAGGATGTTGTCCGTCCATCCGGTGACAGAAAACTCCTCAACAACTCCCACACATCTCAAATAAAGTTGTCAAAATTAAGTTATCCATTTAGCGTGGCAGTTATTTCGAATCAAGGGAATACATTTGTTAGCTTAGCTAATGCTAGCTAAGGAGAGTAGTGTGGCTGCTGGGTCCTGCCAGTGTCATCCGGACAGGAGGCCCTGATCCTCGGGGTTTCCTTGTCCGTTTTGTTGCCCTTCCACGGGCAAACCTGGAGCTGTCAACGCTCTGAAGCCTCGCAGCAAGTGTTGTCACATTTCGGCTTCACCCGGTTTTTCCTAATATCATTTAAGAGCGATGTAACGTTTACACCGGGAGGAGAAGTTCCGCCACCATAATAGAGTCCATTCTTTAATTAAAGATCATTAACCCCTGCTGCAAGACCGCACAGGGCTCCAGGGAGAGCTTTATATGATTCCCATGCGTTTGTTTAACAGATAATGTAAACTGTTCAGGTCAGAACCTAGCATACGATAGGCAAGGCTGGTAATCCAACAGGCAACTGTCCGGGGCCCCAGGGACCCCAAAGAGTTCCAGGCTCATTTGTGGTGATTTGACAGATTTGTTTTGGAATTTTCACCACAAAAGTATACTACACTATCAACTAGGTCCAGCATTATTAAGCTACATACTCTTGTAGAAGAAGGTTGCATAATTATTTTGTACTTGTTTTGCCATTTCCCATTTGGATGAATATAATAGGCCTACTCCATCTATCTTACATTTTGCATAGATAGTGCATTTTCCTAAATTGTTTCATCCATGCCACTAGGTAGTATAGGAATACTGGCTGGTCTCTGGGTTTCTGCACAACCTCATTACTGTCAGTGTGCTTTTTGTCTGCACTGCTTGGATCCCATAGATTAAATTAATCTGCAAATAGCCCACTTTGGTCCATGTAGCCTATGCGATATATTTCATCTGAGATCTGCATGTTTTATACTGCAGATGATCTTCTCTTTGCACAACGACCAGTAGCCAGCTTTACTTGCATTTAAAGCCCAGGAGATGGAAGCAGAGCATTGCAGACAAAAAGTACAGGTGAGTCGTGGGGTGAAGCAATACAATAATTTATTAGTCACAGATCTAACTATAATCATTTTAAGCAAGTGATCATGATCTAGATTTGTCTCTAAATTCCTGTAATGGAATGTGTAATTTCAAATAATTGAATTTGGTTATAAATCAGAAAATTTTGTCCTTAAATCTAATATGTTTCAATATGCTTTAGCCATGCTATTGTCTTTCACATCTCAAAACTGGACACCTGATGTGCTTGTAAAGTTCACCTCATAAGAACTTGAACATGACATATTTGCATTTTTGGCAACACATGGGAGAAAACACTCATTTCTCAGAGTCCACACAAGAAACTGCACTTATTTCAGTAAATTAACAGTTTACTCCAAACCGCAAGGCACTTGACTGAATTAAAGACATCTTATGTTTCCACTGAGTACCACAAACAGGACATTCCGTTTCCATTGTGATCAGGAAATGAAGATTGTTTTGCGTAACATTATCTGCCCTTTTGTTCTTCCACTGACTTCAAGGATTAGTTCACCCACATCACTTTTTTAAATATATTTTCCCACTAAGCCTCAGTGGTATCCGGTCATGTGGATAGCTGTGGTTTCTCCGGACCAGTTATTCAGAGTGATCTACAGATTTTGCTGCCAATAGTTAAAGTTAACAAAAAATAAAAAATAAAACTGCCCACAGCAATGTCCGGGGGATATCCAGAATTTAAAAAAATTCTTTCCGGACTTTGGGGGCTCCATATATATCTAATTATATGGGCAAATAAAATAATACTATATACATGGCTGGTAGGGGTACATATGTAAATATGAAAATATATTTTGTGTGTGATTTGGGTAAACCTGCACAACACAAGAGTTATTTGTCAACCACACAAAATCAAAACAAAATCTTATTTATCAGTGTAGTATAAATGGGTGTTTATGACAAATCCCTGATAAAACGTGTCCTCAGAATCATTTCTACATATTTACAAACACAAATAATTATTAATTATTGTCTTGTGACAGTAGAGGCCTGCACATGATTCGGTGCCTTCCCAAAAAGGACAGTAAAAGTCTACTATTCTCCATCCTCGTTCAGTTCAGTAGCATCAGTCTTTTCCTCTGTATGTGATGTTTGTGAAGGTAGATGTGGCTCCTTTGTAGAGAGGATTGTGTCCCTGTTAGTAAAATACACATAAAGAAACATACAGTAAGTTAAGGTGAGTTCACGGACACAAAATGTATTAGAGATGCTTTTCTTGTTGTGGTTCGGGATTCTAGGAAAATCCAAAAAAGTCACTTCAAAGGTCCCTTTAGGGAATTGCATAAAAGAAAAGAAAATTAAAAAATAGCAACTCCGAAACATGCCACCATTCTAGACACATAAAAATGTGAATGTGTGATTTAAGATTTAAATTCCGCTACTCAGTGAGCATCTTAAAAATCCTGTGCTTCTTTGGTTTCAGGTCTAGGGGTTTTGGGTGTTTTTGAGGCCACAAAGAGGCCTGTTACCGGTAAAGGCTTATTAGCGTTAGCTAAGTTAAAACCAGCCCTTCCGCTGGCAGTCTTTTGTTCTGCTGGGAGAAACAGCATGCCACAAAATAATAAAAAAAAGCATCTCCAGAAAACTAGCGTGAGAGACTGTGTGTGGCCTTTTGTGTGTCAGTGTGTGCGCGTGTGAGGAAAAATAGATGATTGTGTGTGTGTGTGTGTGAGTGTATATGAAGATGCCATGCCATGTTTTATAAATGAGTCCAAGGAGGGTTTTTTTTTTTGCCTCAAACTCAAAATCCCAGTGCAATATTTTTAAATTTAACTTGAAATGAACATAGACTGGACCTTGATTTCTATTAGTGTTAAGCAAAAAGCACATCAGAGCATTTACTAGCCTCATGCTAAATTCACTGACCGTGTCCCACTTGGCACGAGCCCGTTCTTCCTCAAATTTGGCGAACTCCCGTCTGTCGTGGATGGTGACCAGAAGTTTCCAGATAAGCAGAGCCGCCAAGCCAAGAAACAAGATGGCTCCTGCCACCGACAGGAGCAAAACTAAAATGTCTGGACCCTTGGGGCAGTCTGGTTGGAAGAAAGAAGAGATAAATGAATGAGTAAAGTGCAGATAAGCCAGGAGACAGGCAGAAGTCTGATTTCATAAGGCTGTTTCCTTCCTGTTTCCACATGGATTAGATTTTCAGAGGATTACTCCTCTGAATGCCATTCATTTTCAGATTCAAAGGTTTGCTTTTGAATTTCTGAGACTAGACATATTGACATATTGCCACATGTCAAGCTGGTAGGTGTATGGAATAAAAGCCGGAGATGTGGTTTCCTCTAGCACAAATAACAGGCTTTCTTAAGGTTATCAGATCTGCAAGTGAAGCCAGAGAATAGGGGAAGCAAAACAGTGGTGATGGAGGCAATGGGGATTTTAAATACCAAAGAGCATAGAAGAGGATGGGCTGAAGTGGAAAATAGCAACCTCACACAGCCAGGCCACAAATCTCCCGTCCCTCGTTGTGGTCTGGCAAAACTCAATAGGAGTTTGATTTGCAGTTTCAAGAAGGCGGTACAATAGCTGACTGACAGCATGAAGTCTTCCTACACCAGACTGAAATGAGACATTAATTGTTGTGCCCTCCTTCGTCATTTTTCCCATCATTAGCTGTTCCGGGAAAACTTTCTCCCATTAATCACCCAACATTTTTCTGAATAAACCTAGTGGAGTAATGGGCGATGCACTGCTGAATCCTTTTTCGTTTTATGTCTCCAACATCTAGTTTAAATTGATTTTTTTAAGAGGAAACAAGCCACATCATCATCTAAACACTCTCATTAGTTACTCTGATTGGTTTGGCCCCTAGTTTCCAGGTTTAATTAATTTTCGAGGGATGTTTTTTAAACTTTAACCATGTTGCAAAAACTTGGATGGGGACATTAAAGCTGGATTTGTGAGGCTATAGGAGAATGAAGATCATAATTACAATATGTCTTTTAAAGGCCCTGAAAACGTATTTTCTCAGTCAGCATCGTATTATCAGTGATTTGGATTATTTCAGATGTTTTGTCTGTGCTCTTCTTACTGGTTTGAAGTGGGCAGGACTCAGTTGTCCCACATTTTTGTTCACTTATTAGAAGTTAGGTCAAAATATGTTTGCTGATGTTGTGAGTCCAGTGTCAATCAATTTGGATCAAACCACACCCACACAGTCCTGATGAACCAGATTAGCAGAGCATTAAGATCTTTATACATTTTTTTTCTAAACTTAAAAATGTCTGGACTGTAATTACTTTGGCCACTTGGGGGCAGCAGAACCAAGCTGGCATATAAATTGATATCTAAAACTTGTTAGCAACAAGTTGCCGTTTGGATTCATTTGGAGTCTTCTATCTGGGCACCCGATGAGATGAAAAGAGAAATGCCCTCGGTCATATTGTGCTCCAATATATGCCGAAAAAAACCACCTAAATCCAATCATCTTTTCTTCCTGTGAAACAAAATATGAAGTGTAAGCTGCTACCAACCAGTTTCAACCAATAAAATCATCAATCTGCAACTTTTAGCGCCAGGGGAGGTGTGTGTGGAGCCACACGGCAGCTTTGCAGCTCCGTATCGCACTATACACCAACATTTTAGTAGTCCAATCAAATGCAAAGGATTTGATTCAAATCCTTCTTGTAACTGCTGAAATATTCCCCTTCATTGTGGAATATGTCACAATACCGAGGCTAAAGACGCTCCAGCTTCCATTTCACTGGGACTTTAAGTTGTGGGTCGGGAAACCCAAACAACGTGCTGACAGTTGCAATTAAACTCTGTGATAATTCTTTTTCACATACAAATAGTCTTTTGATCCATTGTCAATATCGAAATATTAATTATAGCTGCTTTCATTTTGAATGTTGCACAGTTATTAATAAATATTTGTGTTCACATGAAAGCAATTCAGTTTCTTCATTGTTTAAAAAAATGTCTTTTTACTTCTAGTCACCAGTTACATCTGGTCAAAATGTAAGCATACTTGTTTGTTTGCCAGACTGCATGTTTGTCTGAATATCTAAGCACATCTGTGTGTGTGATCCCTGTAGTACACACGTATGTGCATAATAGTGTTGGGTAACTAGTGGGGCAACCAAGGTGAACTTTTACAGCTGACATCAAAGCTTTACTCCTCATTCCTCTATTTCCTGCTCTTCAACTGACCCTTTTGATCCCTAAAGCCGCCAACATTATTTACATATGTAAATCAAGTCAGATTGGTGCTACAATATTATTTCTTCAACATTATTAATAACTTCTAAATTTAAAAAAAGGCTTATTCAACTTTGAAGGGTGTCTGTTTCCCATCTTCCCCTTTTCTCTTCTTCTTCTCCTTTGTTACACAACTTCATGTTTCCTTTTAAGAATGTTCTTTATCCGTTTCTTTTGCTTCCTTAGTCTCCTCTCTCTCCCTCTCATGATTTCCTCTGGAGGATATGTAGAGTCAGCGGCTTCCAAGAGGAGCTGGGCAGCTGTTTACGACCCTCTTTGACACAGCGGGGTGCACTGTGTTCAAGGCAAATTTTGGTGTACTTCTCTGCTATCCAGTTGCGCCTAAATTAAACACACACATTCATTAAAGGCAGACCCAGGGGCAGACTTTCTCTGCGGGCACTGGTGGCCATTAAAGGCTGTTTTACCGCCCCACGCTCTTTCTATTTGGCCACTTAACAAGCAGATGAAGGGCAGGCAGCGGGGAAGTGACAACTTGAAACACTGATTCCACAAAGCAAGGAAGTTTGCTTGTTTGGCTGGTGTTGCATTTGTGGTTGTAGATTTTACCTGTCCAGCACTGGGATTTACTGTCTATGTCATTGTGACTACCTTCATCTATTTCCACATATAAACTCAACCGTATTAATAAGTTACTGTCCTCGGAGCAGTATTGATAGATTATTTTTGGCCACGGGGCAGTGGAACAACCTGTAAACACAACATCGACAAATAAGCTTTGCATAAAATTGTTACAGCTAACAAACAATTGCCCAATTACACATCCAGCAGACACTGAGCCGCATTAGCATTCTTTTGGAGTGGTGTTCGTCACCAGGCAAAAAGCTCTGGGTTTGGTCCTCAACATCTCCTGAGGGCAAATATTTGTCTCCTCACTGCAGCTGCTAAATGATCCACTGAGCTCACCAGCTAGTTGCAACTTTGTCTGTATGCCATTTGGTTATGAAAAATTATAAATTATAAAAGCAAAAATATTGATTAGCGCTTAAAATAGGTGCTTGTTAGGTGAGGTCCTCTCTTACCGGGCTCTTTGACGACAAACAAGATGGACTTGCCATTGGCGTCCTCATAATACTGGAAATGCTCCACGCAATCATCCTCATCTTTGTAAGTGCAGTTCACAGCATTTGTATCATGGAGCACTGAATGAAAAATGTAATATTAGTCATGACAAAATCTTCAAAAGCAGCGTAACACAGATGTTTTTGGTTGTATTTGAAAGGTGTAATCTGAGTTTTGTCTACAAAGAAACTTAAACTTTATAAGCTCACTTTGGAACATTTTTCATTGACATAATCAATCAAAAGGCATTTTTAGCAACATTAAGTGTGTTGTTTTTCTCACCTATTTCATCCACAAGCACAATCTCATCCTTGCAGATTCGAGAGCAGGTGTTGTCGTCAAACAGCTTGCCCCTCTTGAAGTGTTTACACTCCACACACTCCCTTTTAGAAGAAACATATACATCAGTCCATCAGCTCATTCCAAACAGCTTTCTAGACACCGAACGTTATAACTATGTGTTCAGACTCACTTCTTCATGGTGCAGGCGTCCTGGCAGGTGGGGCACTTGTCACATGTGGCTCCGTAGGCCCCGGGCTGGGTGCACTCACAGGCCCCGCACACACACTGGCCCCTACCGCTGCACAACAAGCCCAGGTTGGACATGCAGGTGTCAGTGCGTCTGGAGCAGTTGCAGTTCTCACCCTGCCAGTCTGGGTCACACTGGCAAAAGCCACAGTTACAGACACCGTGGCCTAGGAGGGAGGAAAGGATAGAAAAGCTACTGTAACATTGTTTACTGGTTTGATTTCCATTTCCACACAGCAAAGGGTGGCATATGAAGTAAAACAGCGAAATAGGAAGTAAATAAACAATGAAGGAGAAGAGGATAATGTGACCAAGTGAAATTCTGTGTGAAAACCAGGGTGTGGTTGGAGTTGGGAAAGAGGGAGGAAAAGGGCTGGAGTGCTTGGGGCTTGACATGATTGTAATTTCAGTTGTTGTGCATGATTTGTTCTAAACAACCTACGTTTGATCGGCTAATATGAGTTTCATGTGTCTATGGCTTCGTTATTCCATTAAATAGAAATGTATGCACTATTTGATACATATTTCTCTAAAATTCAGCCTGACACACAGGGGAATTTTGGGAACTCCACTAGAAGTGTTGTGGGTTTGAACAATAATTGGCTGGTCATTATGAGTTTGCAATGCCTGGCCGTGACTTGTTAAAGGCTTATGAGTGAATATACCACAAGCCTGTGTCATACGTATCTGTATTTTCCTGTTGCAATGACCTGTTTTAACTTTATTTGAGAAATGACATGGTTCCTCTCTATCTTGAGCAATATCTAGCTTTGCTTTGCCTTTAAACCTTTAATTCAACAACCAATTTTTTTCAATTACAAAATTAGTCATATGTCCCGCTAAGACATTTCGTAGCTCTATAATTCTAGTCCTCTTGAATTTTGATTCCAACCACTGGAAAGCAGAAGCGATAAGTCATGTTTCTACAGCTGTTAGAGTCCTAAAACCCATTTCATTGTGTGTCTGTGGTGTCTGGGAGGCATTTGGATGCATGATTCAGTGTGTGTGAGTGTATTTGTGTGCATTGGTTTGTTGTTTTTCCTTGTATGTGTGATGTGTGCATGCAAGAGAGTGACAACGCAGAAAACATTGTGGCCTATCACTGCAAAACAAAGCGCAGATAAGCAATGAGACAAGAAGCCACTTGGAACAGTCTGACTGAATAAAGGACGATCCATGAGCAAACTGCCATCACCACTTGACCACAGGACCGCTGGCTTTTAATTAGACCATTCTGTGGGGGAAGAACACGGACCGTGGTCCTCGCACTGAAAAACAGTATTTCATGACAAAAGCAGACCATGTTTTACACACAGAACGTTTCCAGTTCTCTCTCACTTGGCCCTTTTCTGACCAAACATGGGTTTATTTTTAGCCCTATTACACCACCACCAATGAGTAAGCAGAAAGGTATTTTCATGTTAATCCAGGGGCTTTGGGGAATACAAAAAAGCATTTCTGTGTGAGAGCAGCAGAGGGGGGGAGGTTTGAGTGACATATGAGATCTGATGATGTGATGAATCAAGGCAGTATGGGCCAACACTTCTGCAATTAACAAATATCAAATATCCCCTGAGTAATATATCAATGCCAGCTCATGTATTTTACATATCAATAAGAGTCATTGCCTCAATGAGAGAGAGGCCTGTTCATTTTGACTGCCTGATCCCAATTCCTTTTGTCCTTTTCTTGCTGTTCTTTGTGTCTCCCGTCTTCCTCCGACACTCAAATCCTGCCATCTTTACAATAGTAGTTTGACATTTAGAGAAGTACACTTATTCTGTTCCTTTTTGAGAGTAAGATGAGAAGACCGATACCGGGTTTAAAGATGAAGCGACCTGCAAGAAAGCAGCCAGTTAGCTTATCTTATCATAAAGACGCTAAACGGGGAAACAGCTAACCGGCAGCGAACAATAGCTATTCATATTTACTGTACAGATAAGAGAATATTACTGACCTTTAAATGAAAAATATGTACAGAGATAAGAAGATTGATACCACTCTTATGACAGGTGAGTGGATCTTCTTATCTAACTCCCTATATGAAAGTGAATAAGTATATTTATCCTCAGGGTAACATTATGTGTTATGACTTGATGATATACAGTGTCTTTTAAAATGCAAGGAGGGTCATGAGGCCATGAGTTAAAGCTCTTAACAATTACCAAACACAAACTGAGTCCCACTGTTTGAAAAAGCTCAACCGCGACAGAGAAACTTTCAGAATAGTGAGAGACCCCTCTGACCGGAGAGAGCTACCGTTAAACTTAAAAAATATTTCTTTTGTGCATGAATCCAGTCAAACGCACACTAAAGCTCTGCCTGGCTGACACAAACATACAACCTGAGCTTACACTCACACACGGTGCACACACCACACCATGTGTTTATTGTGAATGGAGCGCATGTCCCGGGCAGAGGGGAGAGTTGTTATTGTATGTAATTCTTACTAGATGAGGTGGGTGGCAAGTCAGTGTGGTGAAGAGTGACTGCCTACCCCGAGGTGCACACATTCTCTGAAACTCCACTACAGAGACACACAATGTTCATGAATGTCAGTGGACCATTTTAACCTCCGCCACATTTGTACCCAGATTGCGTCGTGTGCGATGTAAAAATACTGTTAAAGGAATAGTTTAACATTTTGGGAAATACGCTTATTGGCTTTCTTGCAAAAGAGCTGTATGAATATACACCAAGGAGCAGGTTAGCTTACTTAGCTTAGCTTAATTTAATGGGGAGACACCAATAAGTCACCACACCTGGTCAAAACGATAGTCCAGCATATAACCTCCCATCAAAAAAGTGTATTTTTTTTACATTGGTTCTTTTTGTGCGGATTAAATAAACAAGATATAATGTGTTTTAGAGGTGTTATAGGCTTTAGTCTGTTTACAGTCATAATGCTAAGCTAAGCTAATCGGCCGCTGGCTCCAGCCTGTTTGACTGTCCGATTGGAGAGTTGTATCAATCTTATTTTATCAAACTCGTAATATGAATAAGCACATTTTCCAGAATGTTGCACTTTTCCTTTGAAAAGAACATGTCATGACACGTTTTGGATCAGATAATTCCCATCAAAAATTGCTTCTTCTTAAAGTTGTGTTTTGCATTTCCTTTTTCAGTCCAACCAACATTCCACAGCACAAACATGTTCTATACAATGATAGAAGACAGAGAAAAGCAGAAACATCTTTGAGTTTTAGACTGTTGGTTGAACATGTCAGCTTGGACCCTTGATTGTAATGGCAATTTTCACAATTTTCTTTACATTTTATAGACAATACAATGAATTAATCAAAAACGTCCAATTGATCATTGATGAAAAATGATTATTAGTTACAGCCCTAGTTGTCAATTCAGTTTCTGTCACCTGTCTAATCATCTTATTGTTTCAGCCCTATCATTCCACTTAAGATGCTCAGGCCAGTTAATTATAAAAGAAGCTCATAAGATCTCACCTGAGCACAGTTCCCCCTTGTAGCGCAGGCAGTTGAAGTCATCACACTCACACAGCTTTCCCCAGACTTTTCCAAAGTCACTGCTGTGACACACACACTGGCCGCACACACAGTCACCACGGCCGCTGCAGATGGCAGACTGAGGTCCTCCAGAGCCCGCGGGTCCGCTGCAGCGGTCCTGCTCCGTGGGGTTGTAGTCACCTTCTGCACACTCGCAGTGGGGCCCTAAGCGACCCGGGTCGCAGAGGCAGATGCCACACTCGTAGGTGCCGTTGCCGTGATTACATTTGGGGCTATTGGGCTCGGCCTTGGTCTGGCACTTGCAGTCGCACTCAAAGTTGACGTTGATGGAGAGGGAATCCTTGAAGCCCACCGGCTTAATGATGAAGGTTTTCTTCTTCTGTTTAGGGCAACCTCGAGCTCTGGCCTCCACGCTGAAAGAGACCTGGATGAGAGGACGGAGTGAGTTGTAACTTAGTACATTTTGGGTGAGAAAAGTATTGGGTTCAAACATGTTTAGAGCCCTGTCTATTTTTTTTAGGTTTTTCATCAAGATTCTGCAACCACGTTTTGTAAAACCAATCATGCTTTATAGTGGATTATATGCAATGTAACAGCACTTTAAGGGTTCAATTATTATTCATTTAATAGCCGCTCAAATTGTGAGCATTGTCTAATCATTGTCGGTGAAAACAGCACAAAGACCTGACACAGGGAATGCCTCCATATGTATTTCGTCAAAGTAATTGTTCATAGAGCGCCGCATCCAAATCTGGTAAATGTCCAAAAGTAGGCAGTTACTACATCTGGAGAGACAGCCATATATGGCAAAAATAAGAGGGGCTGAGGCAGAGAGAAAGACATGTGTGGAGGCCAAAAAATCGTCACCTGGAGTGAAGAGAGAACAAGGACTATAGCCAAAGAAGCTGTGATAAAGAAGAAATGCAAAAAACAAAAAAGGGAACGAGGAGAACTCTCTAGGCAGAGTTGGCAAAAGAAGAAAAATAATTTAAGGAAGACAAGCTCAGAGACAATGCTGATACACTTTTTCCATCATCTGCTTTGACATCATAAGGAAATAGGGAAAATCCTACTTTAAAGACGTGTCGATCTCAGCCAGAAGGGAAATGGAAAGAGGCAAATAAAGAAGGTGAAAAATAGTATATGGAACTAACTAATGTTATTTTTGAAATCAAGACATGAGTATGTCTACTATAGATAGGACATGTTGGATGGGGGTGAAAAAGTTTGTATGAGAATCGATAATACCGTTATCATACTGTGCAGACCCATCCAGTCTATTGCATCCTTAAAACTAATTTTCTTAAAACAAGCATTGCATCTGCTCAAGGGGATGCCATTATTACACTTATTTCATTGTGCAAACCATTTTGTCTAAAGTACACATTACCTCACTTTAAAGGAGTTACACGCCAAAAAATGTGACGGGACATGGACTGACCGTGTCTCCTATCTTGAGCCCTGAGCAGGATTTGAAGCCAGGGATGAGCTCTCCATTCAGACAGGTGGCGTTGAAGGACAGGGACAGCTCCTCCGGGACACCTTGAAGCTCCAGCTCCACCTTGGAACGGATTTTCTGGCAACACCGATGAAGGAAAACAGCGGGAAACACATACACATGGAAGGATGAGTATATAGGTTTGCGTCTCGAGGCCATAAACGAATGTTAGGTCTTAATACTTCTTTTTAACGAGCCAATTCAAATAATTTCTCTCTCCTCATCTGTGTGCACATCACTTAATCTCCTGCTCTCATAGTAAGCCTATACATTAATTTGGGTAGAAGTGCATTTACGTGTTTGTATGTACATCTGTACACACATCAAAGTTACAGCCAGGATTGAACCTAAAATACATTTTCATTAATAAACTTATTCTTTGCATAATAAACCCAAATAAAACATAAACAATGAAACACAGCCAGGAGTCTCCCATATTTGGTCAGCTTCACACCTTCTTAGACTTTGGCCCGACTACATGTATGACTCAGACACTGTGGGTTTGTGTCAGCAAACACATGTCATCGCATGAAACACTGTCTAGTCTAAAGTGTGTGTGTGTGTGTGTGTGTGTGTGTGTGTGTGTGTGTGTGTGTGTGTGTGTGACTTACAGCGTAGGCCTTCAGTATGAGCTGGATAACATTGCCCGAGTCGTTGGACAGTGTTCCTACTGTGGTGCCAGGAATCAGCTCACTGTAGTTCTGTAAGACAGAAAGACAAACAGACTGTCAGACTGTTGCCATTCTACACAGTCAGGGAAATAAACCATTAACAATAATTGATGTTTCATCAGTTACAAATACGTACGTAGATAGAAGCCTCTTTGTGGGAAAATGTCAACATTTTTCCCAGTTTTTTCTTTGTTGCCCAGTTCAAAAGCACAGCAGGCAGAAAGTACAAACAGGGATGCGTGCAGAAGTTACTCGTCCATTATGTCACACTGGTTGCATTGGTTTCATGGTATGAGATAGTTGTGAGAGTTGTCCCAAACATTTACCGTTGAAAGCAAACGCCCTAAAAGAAAGTGTGTCACACCCTAACTCATGCCATAGCCAAAGTTCTTGAATTTGTTATCCTTTATGAACAATGACTATATTTATGAATTTATTTCCTCTAATTCTCACTAGGTGTAATGGTGTTTCCAATTTGGGAAAAACTGAGTTTGTAACTTTGCCGTGTCTGAACAGCGTATTATAGTGATTCATTTTGAGTTTCCATTCATGCAGGATCCAAGAATCTCAGTTTAAAACCAGTGACGTTTGGAGGACTTAAACTACAGTATGTTCAAGATGAGATGATTACCGAGTGGGGGATGCCATCCTCTCAGTTTCAGTTTAAAAACATTTGCTTAGTTTACATTTTTGATGAGTAAAATGCTGGACATGCTCTGACCTGGTACAGAGGAACCACAGGGTTGGTGACAGCAAAGATGAGATTGATGTTGTTCTCCGACATCTTCTCTGTGATCAGAGCTAAAGATGGGTAATCCTGTGGGGCCAAACCCGGACGGTGTGGTTAGCTCTTGCACACATAAACACTGAAATGTTCCTTTTAATCCTTTACTTATTCAAACAAAGGGTCCCATTGGCTCTGATTCTCTATCATACTGTCTGTGCACCAAACACACACTTACAGTACACACTAACCATGGTGGTAGACATGCTGTACATATTGTCAGAGTTGAGGTGGCACTGCCCGTCGTTGGGCTGCACGATTCCAGCCAGACGACCATCCAGAGCCACGTGAGTCTTAGCGTCCGAGGTGAAGATCAGAAGGTGGGATGCACCGGGACGCCAGCCGATCTCCTCCTAGCTCCCATCAAGCAACGAAACAGCAAAAGGAAGGAAGCTCAAACTATTTAATTCAACTTTTGGATGAGGGATTACATTTTTTAATTTTTAAAACAAAATCAGAGTTATGTGTGTGAGAAAGTGAGTGAGTCTCTCCACCTTGCACACAGCAGCCTGGATGATGGCATCAAAGCCTCCCTCCGGGGCATCTCGGTTCCTGGACACCATCTGCTTCTTCACTTCCTCTGTGAAGCGGCCCACTTCCTCCGTCAGGGACAGAACGTGTTTGTAGCCAAACTGAGGCAGGCAGGTGGTGTTAATGCTGTCAATGAAACAGAGATCCAGCGATCAGGGTTGAGCCGAGCTGCTGGCAGCTTGTTCATTCATCTGAATGTCTGTTTATATATACCATTGTAAAAAATGTGACCTCTACAAAGGATCAAGAGCTGTCTAATTACTGATAATATACTTTGTTGAGGGATCAGCTGTTAAATCAAACAATCAGGTTAATTGGATTTATATGCTTAAAAATAAATATTTAAATTTAAGCTACATAAATAAGTTTAATTTTCCAATTTAATTTTGTAGAATTTTTTTGTGTCATATTTGTAAGTTACATGGTGACATCTTAACATGACAGCTCTTTATTTTACAGTTTTTCACTTGGTCAATCTTCCTGATATGACCTTTAAGAACAAGACTTAAGAGTCTGCAGCCATGTTCGAAGCTCTTTGATGCTCTACGTATTATTAGCATATTAGCACTTAACTCAAAGTACAGCTCACAGATATTCAATATTTACATTTTACTCAAAACATCAAATGTCGACTTCATGACAGCGCCAGAAGAAATGTCAGAAGATCACCAAAGTTGTTAAGGGTTATCCCCTAGGGACCATGAATGTCTGTACAAAATTTCAATCCATCCAAATAGTTGTTAAGCTATTTCAGTCTGGACCAAAGTTATGGACTGACCCGCAGACCAACGTTGCCATCTCTACAGACTTTAAAGTAAATTCTCCTGTTCATCAGTAAATGTTTCTGTTCTGAACAGATGTTGGTTTCCCAAAAATGTGCATTTGGTCAAAAAGTGGACCCCTCTCTCTCTGTATTTAATTCTCCACTTGTCTTATCTTTTATCCAAACATTCCTGGAGGCTGGAGCTCAGCAGACTGTGTAAAGTCTTTGAGTAAATGACCCCAAGAGACCGTAAACCACCAAATCAACCTCCGGGGAGCAGATCACCCGCGGTTGATTCAGAGGAGCTGACCGAGCACTAGGGAGCCACTGTAAGCCTTTAACAAGTGCTGACTCTGAGTCTGTTTGCAACGCGGTGTTTAAAGGTGTCCGAACAAAAATGACGTCATCTGCATAATGAAGCTACTCCCACATGGAGGCATAAACAACCGCTGAAATCAGCACCAGTAGGTACCTATTAAGAAGGTAACACATTGTTAGCCACTAAAATAAACGTTCCATTACAAAGAGATCTGGATTCAGTTTAGGTACTTACAGTATATACAGACAAGGAAACAGGTTAAGGAGGCCCGCTATTTTGTCCAAGCTGGTTTAATAACACATGAAGCTCTTGAAAAACGTGTCTTTTACCTGTAGCAGGGGTTCTTGACAGCCTCTTTGGGGGAGATGTACATGTAAGGCGAGATCGGCTTGTCCACAAAAGCCCCAAAGCCCATGCGGAGGTTGCTGGTGGTGCGGTTCATGGCCTCGGCCAGGCCTTTGCCCAGCGTCCTCAGGCGGAAGAGATCATCGTTCATAGAGTAGGAGAGATCCATGAGGTAGTAGAGATCCACAGGGTAGTCCTCCACCTGACGCACCTTCACTGTGAAGCGCTTGGCATCATCTTGGAAGTGGGATACAGAAACACCATTTTTTAAACAGATATGCGTGATGTTACTTGTAACTTCTATTGTAAATTCTGTATGTAACTCCCTTCTAAATCTCTGCTTCAGTATGTCAGACACAAAACCCACAAACTGACAAGATGGTAAACCCTACCTGGCCTGAGGGTGATGTGCAGTTTCTGGGGCTTTATCTGGGTGACGTCTTGCGTGGCCCCCGCTGCCTTCTTGCTGAGGGGCCGGTCCTCAATCACCTGCAATTTGCTGGTCGGAGACTCCAGAGCTCCACAGCCCGCTGCCACTAGGTTACTCTTCAGATCACAGCGGGAGGAACTGGCAACTCCCTGGCCAAAGTCCTGGCAGAAGAGCCATTTACATATTATACAGAAAAGCCGTTTTCAGCAACCTGCTCGTTGCTTTGGAAGCGTTTTAATGTGTTAGGAATGGAATCAAATAGTCATTTATTTAAGGAATTCTCATCTGTAATGAAGCTGTTAAGAGAAAATGGGCATATTGGATTAATTTAAACTGTAATGGGCCAGTCCTGAAAAAGCCCAACAATATGTGTCTATGAAACAAATCTCCTGGAGTGAAGAAGCACTCCAACATCTCTCCAACAAACTCTGGATTAAAAGGCAAATTCCACATGACATTAAAATGCCCATCCTATCTGAACACAGTCTGATAGTTCAGCCAGTGATTCTGAATATAAAGAAGTCTCAGCAATAAACCAGAGTATACTCAGGCCGAAGTCACTTTGGGAAAACTTTGAGTAGGTTGAGTATGTTGACTCCAAGTTTTCCGATATGAAATCATTGCACTCATTAGTTTAAACCAGAACATATGACTATATCCACATGCAGTCACACAAGTTCAGTCATTTTGTCTTATGTGCCAGGAATCAAATAAAAACCCCAAACAGATTATAGATAAACCAAAGTTGTACAGGGTAGATTTGACTTTAAAGAGACATTTGTTTTCACCTGAACCTATTTGATGTTCTCAGTTAAAATCTTCTCAACCAGATTACGTGGCCTATGAGGAGGTCTGTACCACCCTGCACCAGCCCGGCTGGCAGAAGGCTCATTGCTTGAAAGAAATGAAGTGGAAAAAAGAAACCCACCTCCTGGAAGCACCACGCACAGCTGGGGTGCACAGCCAGACATTGCTTGCATGTGCTGGCCCCTCTGGAGGTGCAGACGATTGAACCTGTAACCAAAAGCTGGGTTAGGTTTTCCAAAATGTACAGCAATTCTTCAATGATAATGTTCGCCATATATGGGGGTTACCTGTTGTACTTAGTTGTGAATAATTCTATAAAAAGGTTGACTTTTGGATGTGGCAAAGTACGTTTAGGTTTATGTCTCAGTAAAAACATGAAGGCCAGAGAGAACAAGACAAACATACAGAGTTTGTTGAAGAAAATGAAATCTTAAACCTCCATTTAATAACATTTTGGTCCAATAAAACCCATCTGAGAAGTTTTCGGGTGTTCAAATAATTCATTCTACACATATGATGCGTCTTTGTCCATTCCCTCAGTGTCATAACAAGCCAAATTAATCCTCAAATGTAGAAAGTCCTGACACCTTAAAGTGGAGATGTTACTAGGACATGCATATTCTGTACCGGTAGAAACAAGTTGAGTCTCAGTAGAGTTGAAAACTTGTCTCATGGGTCTTCCTCTACAACATATTCTTGGCTAGACGTGCAAAAAACAACAACATGAAAACAACAACAGCAGAACCCAAAATGAGAACTCACCGCACACTCCTGTTATTCCACTTAACATCAAAACACACATCCAGAATATCCCTCGCGCCGGGAGAGCACCCATCCTGGTGCGCGCTCTCTGTGAGGACGGAGCCTGCCAACGAGCTGCGGTGGAAGTACAAGAACACAAGAAAAAACTTTCTTCATCTGCAATCGACACAACTCCAAATAGAGTAACATGTCTTAACGCCACCCCTCCTCTACTCCCGCATCCACAGCTCTCATTATCATGCTAATAAGTGTAGTGGGCGGGAAAAGCGCAGCATCCAAAAAGCTGTGAGTTAGAGGTTGTATTTTGGTGGAGGGTCTGAGCATCAAACATGTGTCAGACCAGCTGGCATGTTGTTGTGCACTCTGGTATATGTTTAAAAGTTATATATACAGTAATAAAGAAATATAACATTATAATAGCTTCATTTTAAGTCCTTAATGTCCGCAATACGAAAAAAAAAAAAATCCCTTGAATTTTTTATTTCCTTTGGGCAATAAGAACAACAACCAACAGGTTTTTTAAAACAGACCCCACTGTTTTTTTTTAATTATAGGCCACTATAGTTGAGAAGTCGCTTCATGGTAAAAGTGGAACAATGTACTGTAATGATGCTAATAGACTTATAGTACACCAACACATGTCAATTTGTTGCCATGCAATTAGTAGTGAATACAAGTGTATTTGTCAGTGAATAAATATAGGTTTTATTGTCTGAACCTCTGAATTAAGAAGTGTAGGCTTTATTGTGCTGTGCAAATAAACAATGGGCTTAATATAAAGAAAGCATGATCCGTAATCAAGTCTATTCGAGTTTTGCATTAGTATACACTGCCCACTAGTGGACACTAGCTGTGAAGACGAGTCTGAACACTTAAGCTGCAGCGTGTACTAGATATAAAATGCCTTTTTATTTTATCAATGCTGATTAATTACTCAATAAATGTGTTGGAAAATGAAACATGGACAGATAATAGCCTAATATTTAAATGTTTCAAGAGAACAACTAAGGTTTATTTCATTAAAAATGGGTGCTTTCCCACTTTTTCCAGGCAAAGAGTGTCTTTTGGCAAAATACTGACAGAATTTCTCTTATTTCACAGGCTTTAAATGGCTCTGCTACGTTGATTCAAAATAAAGCTTTTCAATTGGCAAGAATACTGCCTGAAGCCAATTTAAGGTAATCAGAGTGGTCATCACACATTTTTCTATCGGCTACATTTTTTTAATTCACATTTTAATAATTACGTCTTCTCTTTATTGACTTCCTTGCCTCTTTACTTCCCCTCTTCGTTTTCCTTTGCATTTGGGAAGAAAGGCAGATCTGATTTATACACACATCAATTATGGTGACATGCTGCCCCCTTCAACCAAGGTGCAAACTTGTGGTTATGTACCGTACAAGCTAACTTAGAATTAATATTAGTATGATTCACAATGACTGGACAACACACATATGTGATTCTATAGGTTTATACATGTGATAATGGTTAAATAGGAAGGATGTTACCACCCTGCATAGTGTCCATGGTTGTAGTACAATTTACATCCACCAGATGTCATTTCCTTACAATAAGCCACATATTTCTGTACAACTCATTTACATAGGTTCAAATTCAAAGTTAAATTCTTTGACCAGGACTTTATCCATGATATTTGGATTCTATAAGTCAAGCTGAACTCCTGAAATGTTTTTAACAATTCAGGGCCAGTGACCAGGATGTTGTGGCACATTTAGTTCTTGCTCAACAATCACGTTTTATTCGCATCTTGCTGGGATTGTTTCATTGAGCGGAGCGTCGTTGGCATGGCAGTGAGATGGGAACGGGACTGGCGAGTGGAGCGGAGCCCTGAGGCTTACCAGATGTAAAGAATGAAGCAGAAGAAAAACAATCACCAGCAGAGACAATGAGGAAAGTTCAGAGCAGTCCCGAATCACTTCAGCTTGTCATTCAGAAGGGCAATGATGGCACAGGATCTGTAGATGTGAGAAGCACAGTTTCAGCTCAACAGCTTGAGGAAAATAACAGAAAAGCACATTTTCATGGAATGAAACCATATCGTCTTTTTCTTCTCCTGCTTTCTCTCCATCCTTCTTGTTGTTCTTCCTCTCTTTGTATCTTTTTGGACATTTCTCTTTCCTCTTGAGCCTTGTGTTACTCAACTTTCCATCTGTGACTCTTTCTCTTGCTTCACGTTTGCCCTTCCTTCTCTCTTTTTTTGAAACTTCCACAAGCGGTTGCACAACATGCTGTGAGGAAAAAGCTCCTCTTTTCTCCAGCAGGTTTGATTGACAGCACCCCTTGCATACACGGCAGTAAATGTGTGTGTGTGTGTGTGTGTGTGTGTGGGTGTGTGTGTTTTTGTGGGGGGGCGCATGCATCTTGGTATCAACCTGTGTATTTTAGAAGTCTAATTGCAGCATTTGGTCTTTCTTCTCTGGGCCATAAGAGCATGTGTGTGTGTGTGTGTGAATGGTGCTTCAAAGAAATAAAAAGTCCAAAGGTTGTGAAAGAGCTCCTACACTGATTCATCTGAGGAGTGCAGGCACACGTGCATGGGTGCGTGTGCGAGCGCACACACACACACACACACACACACACACACACACACACACACACAGGGGTTGTGTGTTGACTTAAGAGTTAATGAATGGATGATTGAGGGCTGCAGGGGTTGGGGAGAGCAGTGCCGTGGAAACAACCCCTCTTTCCCAGGAAGGGAGTATAGAACGAGAGTTAGAGACAAAGAAAGGGAGAGAAAATGGGTGTCTTAGAGACAGAATGAAATTCAGATTGTGTGTGCACAGAGCCGAGGGGGCTGCGGGGCAAACTACTTGAAGCAGAAGTACTCCAAACGGCAATAAAGCAAGTAGCATGTACTTGACAAGTACCCAAAGGGAACGAGAGAGAGAGAGAAGCAGCTGTTGGAGGAGGAGAGTGAGACAAAGAAGGAGCAGGGGGCTGTCCTTACTTGCTCTTCAGTGTGAGGACTGTATGTGGGAGGAGGCACAAGGAGAGGGAGAGCAGGAGAAAGAAGAGGACAAGAAAGCAGAAAGCAGTATGTTTGGTGTGTGAGGAGATAAATATACATCTGAAAGTGTTTTGCATAGTTGCAGGAAGTCTCTCCTCCGGACACCTCTCCTCTAACTCCTGTGCTGCACAACTTGGGCTGAGGGACCATGCAGCGGGGGCGGACTCTTCCCTGGGTCGCTGCTCTCCTGCTGGGGCTGATGGGGCTCCTGGTGTGCGGCTCAGACTTCCAGCATCACTGCTACGAGGACATGGTGCGAGCCCTGTTTGCAGTGCAGAGCGAATGCCCCTACATCACCCGCATTTACAGCATCGGGCGCAGCGTAGAAGGGCGCCACCTTTACGTGCTGGAGTTCAGTGATAACCCGGGCATCCATGAAGCATGTGAGTAACTCCTGCTGACAGCCCTGCGAGGATGAGGATAAGATCAAAATGTGTATTGATGAAGGATTTCTTTATCTCAATCTGCATGTTCAAACTAAAACAACTGTACAGTTGGGAAACACTCCTAACAACAGACGTACAGCAAATTCCAAGTTAATATAGTATTAGATTTAAATCAAAATGTGAAAACCAGTTTACATGAGTTACAATTTGGCTGCCCATTTGTTTTGCACTTCTTGCTGTGGGGAGTGAGAACATAGCTGGCACGAGACAGAGCAGGCTGTGGGCACTCTGTTTTTTTTCTCCAAGAGATGAAATACAAAGTTTCTGATTTTGAGTCTGAATTAATGTGAAGAAGACGAGGAGCTATCCCAAGCTGCCTTCTTTGAGAAACATCTGTGGTGGTAATCTTTGGAAAACTTAAAGCGAAAATGAAACGGCAAAAAAAAAAAAGAGTCAACATCTGTGATTCATTTCAATTTTTGCCGTCCGATTCAAAGCTGAGCAGATGACACAGAAAGTTCACTTTGAGTCAACAAGGCTTTGACCCTGAAACCGCTCTTGCAGAAGTTTTGCGTGTCACCCCCCCCCATCCTAACCACTGAATCAGCCCTCCAGGTGTTTATTTTGCATAGTGGTTGCAAATTGAAAACCATAACCTCGTCATTGCAAATGTTTGTATTGAAAACAGGCTAAAGGGGCATTTTAAATGGCAGTTCTTTGAAAAAACAACAACTTAACAACTGCAGGGAATGCTTTCTTGGCTGGGTTTGAGCTTGCATTTTTTTCCTACATTTGCTCACGTAAGTGCTTCCTCTAGTAGAATAGAAGGATGTATGCCTGTTCTGTTGCAAGATGACCAAGGGTGAAAAACAGGAACTGTGCACTTCATGGAGGGGAGTGACCTGAAGTCTGGTCTGGGTCAACCCCCTTGCACCCTTTAGGAAGTTCACGTCTTTCGCATGCTGCTGTGTGTGTGTGTGTGTGTGTGTTTTGAAGCTGCATGCTAGAGCCAACACTGTTTTCTGAACCTGAGGCCAGTTGGCCCCGCGTTAAAGAAAAGGAGGTGAATTGCAGCGCCCAAGCTGCCATTTGGGTGCCTGAAGCAATTAGTGAAGGGTGTTCATACATTTGGAAGTATCCACTCTTCCCCACAATACCCCACCGCCCAAAAACTTACTTTTTTTCTCATGGGCAACTTAAGTGCAAACAAAAACAATAATACAGTGTTATATGCGCCATGCTTTTAGTGTAAAATCATATAGATAGGGTACAAGAAACATTATTTTTTAGCTTTAAGCAAAAGTGTTCAGCAGTGGCTCTGTGGAGCTGCAGGGTTTGGGGGTCCTTCGTTCTATCAACGCTGCAGCAGTGATTAATGTAGGGACCCCTGGGAGGAGGGCTGTACAGAGAGGGAGACTGTTTGAATAGGCGGCTCACCCAATCAGTAGCAGATACCCACAGGAATGCCAGATGATCTTATCCAAATAATTCAATCAGTTGTAATCAGACTCCCTCCCCAGAGCTCACCTTTGTCAGAACCTTGAGAACTATCGTATCAAGAAATTCCAATAATGTAAATGCATTAAGGATAAAACATAGCACAATCTTCCTCTTTCAGATGAAGAGTTGAAAGTCTGTTTACAGGTCTTGGAGAGTACTTCTTTGTATGTGAAAAGGTATATGAAGCCTTTTGTGGCTCCAGAGAAGTCTGATAAATGAAAAAAGTATAAAAATGAAAAAAAATAAAATAATCTGGAGGTTTTAAAAAGAAACTAGACCTGAGTAGCTACTCATATCTGCTTGAGGCTTCATTAGCTGCTATTGGCATAACACATAAGAATCTACGTGAGAACTGTTGGTGGTCAAGTTGCATTGTGGGTAATGATGGTGTTTGATTTTAACAAATGCATTGAATAATAAAGTGGGAAATTTAAATCATGTAACAAATAGAAACTCAAGTTACTACCATGAAGACTCATAAAAAACTCACAGGTTGAACTAAAAACATGAAAAAGACTACTTATTGAGCCTACTGTATTGCTCGTGTGTGTACGTATGCGTGCACGATCAGGCAGTCATTATAAATGTCATGCTCTGCAGCTCTGTGTGGCTTTTTGACCTCATGCCCCCCCCCCTACCTCTCCACTTCCTCCCCAGTGGAGCCAGAGTTCAAGTACGTGGGCAACATGCACGGCAACGAAGTGCTCGGCCGTGAACTGCTCATTAAGTTATCCCAGTTTATGTGCGAGGAGTATCGGGCCGGAAACCAGCGGATCATGAGGCTGATCCACGACACACGCATCCACATCCTGCCCTCCATGAACCCGGATGGCTACGAGACGGCTGCCAAACAGGTGATGCACACACTGACATACATGTGAGCTCCAGGCTTCCTGGAAATGTTTATCTTTGGTCACCATTTCTTCAGCAATCATTTGCACAAGTTTCCACATTTTTTTCCTTGATCGTGTTCTTGCCAGTACTAATGTTCCCTCAGGAAAACTTAACACCTGCAAGTTAAATCACACACATCTTATCTGTCTCCATCAGATAACATATATCTAAAAAGGTATGCAAGTGTCTGTTTATATCCACTGAAGACATGCAACCAAGAGCCAAAAACAGTTATTTAATGAAATCTTCCACTGTTTGCTAATGTCTGTAATAATCCCATCTACCAGCTCCCTGAGAAAGCCCCTAGCTTTCTACCGGGAGGTAATTATGTGGGCCGTGAAACAACAGCAAGCCCCCCCCCCCCCCCCCCCCCTTCCTTTAACACAAACATGTGCACAATCTCTTTGAGACTAACTATATGTCCTGGGGAGACCAGTTGCACATGACTGTCCCTCTCTTTGCCACTCAGACGACACACGAACAAAGCGCTATAATTTGTTGCATCAACAGATGTTTGTATGCAGCAGCAGCATCTGGACAATAATGGGAAGGTCATAGTGTTGATTTTAGGTACAGATTGAGCAACAACATTCTTTCTTTTTTTGTGGCCATGCCATCACAAATGGTAAGATTTAAGTAGTTCCATACAGTGTTCAGTCTGTTCTTTCAGTTGTCTTACAGCAGGTCAGAAAGTCTGCATGGAAATACTGCGCAAATCCAACAAGAGCCTCCCTATTTTCGAACAAATTGGTTTTTTGGAACTGCTTCAGATGTCAAAAAGAAAAGAAAAAAGGCTACAGTGTCGTTGCTTCATAGTCAGTAAAGAAGCTCTGTGAGGCCGTCCACTAAGTGCTCACGTCAGACTCAGCATGCTTACATGCTCACGATGACATTGTCAACAACTTGAAATTCAGGTACAGGCGTCATGTATATGTTAGGTATATGTCCACCACGGTTCAAATCTATGGGTTCACCGTCGTCTTTTGGCATGTTAGCGTGATAATTAGTACTATACAAAACGTACAGCTGAGGCTGATGGAATGTCATTAGTACAATTTTGTCCTGATGATGGCACTAGAGGAAAAATATCATCAAAGTCATGACGGATTCATCCTACGAGTAACATGAATGTTTGTATCAAATTTCAACAGAGACATTTCACTCAAAAGCACAAAATCTCATGAGTCCCGACATCCTTAGATTCTGTGTCTGCCTTTTTTTTTATAATACTCGGCACTACCGTCTTTGGATTTTCTCTTGTTTGTGTAGTATCAACATCCTTTTAAGTTTTATTGGAAGGATTTGAGTTTGGAAAACAAGGAAATCATTGTGAAGTAAATGTTTTATACATAAAAAAAACCCTGAAAATAATTTACTGTTGTTACACCACAGACTGCGTGCGCAGTTTGTGGAATACGCAAACCAGTTTTCCTTTGCTGCTTCCAAGCAATATGAATTCATAGCTTGAAAGACCCAAGAAGCCAAAAAACAAAAATCATAATTCAATCACTCTGCTGGAAAAAAAACAAGGTAACCCAACAGTAGCTGTTGTTTGAGAAACTTTATATTTTGTCTTTGGGCGAACAGGGTCCAGAGTACAACGGCTACCTGGTGGGTCGAGGGAACGCCAAAGAAATGGATCTGAACCGGAACTTTCCAGACCTGAACGCACTCGTGTACTACTACGAGAAGACAAACGGGCGAAACCACCACCTGCCCCTGCCGGACAACTGGGAGCAACAGGTCAGTGCTACTGGGTAAATACTGGGGAGATATTTATCTACGTCTACGTGTCCGTGCATATGTGTGCAAATACATGTGTGGGAGAGAGGGAAAGAGCAGGATGGAGGAGTACATTTCTCATGCTTGTGTCAGCGTTTGAATATGGAGTTGAATAATGAGCAACTGTAACATAGCTGAGTTATTTTGGCTTTGACATAAACTATTTCATGAGATTTGTACTGCATCAGACTTGAGCTTTCACTAAATAAAAAGAAACTGGTCATAAATTCAAACAGTGAGTAGACCCAGTAAATCGCTTGGTAAGCTATGTGTTTCATGTGTGTGTTTGTGTGCACCTGTATACTACCTGACCTGTTGGGTTGGGTGCGTCTTACTGTAAGACCTACGTAAGGCTCCTCACATAGACGGTGCTTGGTCAGAAAGAGGCCGCTCTCCTTCGTCTTTGCTAAATGAAACAGTTGGGCAAAATGGCAGCCTAACTAGTTCCAACTGAGAATACAAAGTGGAACAAAAGTATGACTGAAAAAATATCCTTTAGATCCAAACTCGCAACTTTTACAAATAATGTGAGTTTGAGTATTTTATTTATTCTTCTCTGTTTGATGGAAACATGGATTTTTGGAGCATAGGAGATGAATTCAAAGCTCAGAATAAGCTTTAAAACTTTACAAAGGACATCAGCGGAAGATGACTGAATAAAGTTGGCATACAGAAGTCCTCTAAAGCTCTTTCACTCTTGGAATCATAGGGACTATACAAGATATATATATGAAGAATACCTTCAGCTTGAGCTAAACATTTTTGTCATTTCGTCACCGCCACGAGAATTTGAACTGCCCGACTCTGCGGTCTCACAGTGTGTAACGGTTACCTGCAACCTTGAGATACTGCGTGACTCTCCACATAGCTTACAAACCTGTGATTCCACTCAGAAGCATTCGTTCATTGCCACGTCTGTATTTTTTCTTGCTATGAGACCACTGAAAGCCACTAATCAAGCTCTGTGCTCCTTGAAACAGTCAGGTACTTTGCAACTACATGTCTTGTCCATTACTCATAAACAATATATATATAAGAAGCAGTCATTTATTCAAACAACGTACAGATGTATTGCATTTGTGCTTGGCTGCAGAAGAGACAACGTTCTGTTCTGGCTGACTCTTATGTATTTCAGTATTGCGCTTATTATTTCAGATCACTGCAGTGTGAAATGTAGACAGAAGGGAGGAGTGAGCGTGTGTGCTGTCAAACTAAGGCTAATAGTCTGCTGAAAAGTACGTTTTAAGGATTAAGGTCATATCCTTGGGGGTGCTTCGTCTGCCGTCGTCTTATCTTCAACAGACTCCACAAGGTCTACTGTCTTCAAGGTTAACTTCCGTGACGTTTTTCCTCTTATGTGGATCGGCCTTTTGTCTCTTCCGCTTGAAACCACCAGGTGTTGTGACTGCTGGATTATATAACTGTGAAATACATCTACCTGTAAAAATATAATAAAACATTTCCCCGAGGTACCAAAAGTCAACGCTAGATTAAGCATGTATGAGTGTGGCACTATTATTTTGGTGGTATTATTATTTGTTTAAAAAAATATTACATATAAACAGCTATTTAGACAGCTACTGATTTTTTCTTTTTTTTAACTTTTTTCCTATTTACTAGTTCCTGGGCTACAAATGTGTTGAGAAAACTAAAACGCTGGTCCTCCCAGTCGCGAGCTGGCTGTCTACCCACATGACTGCCTCCTGAAAGGCAAACACAAAAGAGTAACTGTGCCACTGTTACAGATACCTCATTCATGCTGGTCGGGATTACATCCTCACAGGCTGCATGAAGCAACAAGCCCCCTGTGCTCGCCTGCAGGCACAGCCATGCTACATTTTAATTAGCCAACTGGTGATGTTTCATCCAGAGGAATGAGTTTAATAGAACAAGAAATAATTTTTTCATCAGCAAGGGAGACTGCTTCACAAACTAACGCAAATTTAAGCATTTTTGCTTTATAGGCAAGCAGACTGATCTCAGTTTAGCTATGATAACTCAGAAACTCCCAGTTGACCTACACATGGGATATTTTAATTCCTGTGTTAAAAAAAACCTGCAGACAATTGATTGGCGTGTGGAGAACATTGCTCCTACAGTGTGAAATCTAACCTAGTCTGTCTCACTGTATTTGTTTGAAATTGCATGGAAATCCCTCTATCTGTTCAGTTTTTTGAGTTTTTTTTTAACTCTTTAAGATTTTCAGTGTGTGTGTGTGTGTGTGTGTGTGTTTGTCCTTCATATGTAACCCAACACCATGGTGACAGCTCTGACTTCAAGCACGCAGGAGTGTATATAAAGATCCATAGACAATAAACACCTGCCAGTCTTTAAAACAGGAGTCTGCACTTCAAGGCCAGTCGTCTCTGATTATTCTTCAGCTGAACCCGGCTGTGTTTATTGTCCCACATACCTTATTCAAGGAGAGGCATTACTCCGTCTCTCCGTGCATGAGGATATACGGCTCGGAGCGTGTGAGGATAGTTAGCACTGACAGGGAAAATAAATGGCAGCCTAAAGTGGAATTTAAAGGTTCGAGATGCATGGGAGACGATTTTACAATAGTTTGCATGTTGTAAATTTGAAATAACTGTCGTGTTTCCATCCTTGCAGCTCTAATGCATCATCTTGTAAACTCAGCATTCTCCCTGAATACCAGTTCTGAAATAAAAAAAGAAAGGCCTTTTAACAAATGCTAACCATGCCCGATTCATTTCCAGTCTGGATCAAATGAGATACACTGAAGCGTTGGAGGATCAGGGAGAAAGCACACTGCAAGTAAAGCTGAAGAATCAGTGAAGGGAGGGGGGGGGGGGCTTGAGGAAAAGTAAAGATAAGCCTAGTGCTTGAAAATGAAAAGGGATCACAGAGAAAATATTTGCATATGGTAAAGCAGAGAAGACTAGGATTTGTCCAGATAACCAGAAAGCAGAGAAGCCAGGGGTTCTGGGTGAAAAGAAAACCAGATGTCTTCAGTTCCACTCGTGTTGTTTATGAAAAGTCTGGGATGAAGATGACAGTATACAGTAGATATAACAGGCACTAAAGAGGGCCTTGGATTGTTGAATCTAAGGATTCGGAAAAAATGTGTAGACTAAACTTTGACGATATTTTATAAAAAGAACAAGAGTTAAACACTTGAGGACATTACTGAACTACAATGCAATGAGTCGTACATTCAATATGTCTCTCTGTGTGTTTATATCATTGTATGAAAAGGCCCATATGTCATGTCCATTATTCTGTAAGTACATCAGCCATAAAAGTGATATCTACTCCACAGGTTGAACCAGAGACTATGGCGGTCATAAAATGGATGCAGAACTACAATTTTATCCTGTCAGCCAACCTCCACGGAGGAGCCGTGGTCGCCAATTACCCGTTCGACAAGTCGAGAGACGCTCGCATTCGGGGGAGGACCACGTACGCGGCCACTCCGGACGACAAGATCTTCAGAAAGGTGGGCTGCAGATTAAAAAATTCTCACCAGATGTACATCAAATGTCATCGCTGTCTGTGTGTGATAACATGTGCATGATTGGGCACATGTGCGATGTGTGTGTGATGACAGTTGGCGAGGACCTACTCGTACGCTCACAGCTGGATGCACAAGGGTTGGAACTGTGGGGACTTCTTCGATGAGGGCATCACCAACGGGGCCAGCTGGTACTCTCTGTCCAAAGGTGAGCAACACCTCTGGCTCCTGAGCAGCCTGAAGGGAAAGCAACACACATTTTGAAAAGAAAAAGCACGTTACTATTATCTTTATAGATAGATAAGCACAATACTGACTCACTACCTCCACGTCCTAAAAACTGATTTAAAATGTAAAATGTTGGAGAGAGTCCATTATCATTCCCTATTCAAAGAGAGACAAGGCCACCTGCATGAACGACGGCGGGCGCTGGTATAGACTTCAGCATGGATGACATGCCTTGAGTGGCTCGAGAGGCAAGCTTTCCCGGTGTCATCATGGACTCTTGGTCTCCTCTTGCCTTTAACCTCTTCACCTTCTCCACACCAACAGCTGCACTTCCACTGACCCCTCAGTTTAGCTGGTCAAGTTAGTAAATGACACATGGCAGCAACAACCTTAGGGACTGTATGAATTAGGGTAGTCTCCTGAACGGAAGGTCTTTTGGAAGCGCACAGCCTCTAAATATTAATGTCAGATTTTATATTTTGTTTCAACCTTTCCTTTGACTGCACTGACAGCGGTAATAACTATGAAGTTAGTGGCTCGTGGTTCAAACATAGTGGCTGGGATGTTTGAGACAACTTGTTGTTTCTAATGTGAAATTTGGTTGTTTAAAAGTTTCCAGATAATACACAAGTTTACACTATTTATGCCCCTATTTAGCACTGACAGAGGAACCTTTTTACGCACCAAGTAGATTGAGATATTGGGGGTGTTGCAGATTTTTGTGTAAGAAAGGGGAGGGTCCATTGGAAATTTTAATAAAGCTGAGGAGGGCCTTGCTTTTTTATATTTTGAAGTGCCCTCCAAACCCCAATCATTTTCATACAGTCCCTAAATGGGATGAAATCTTTACATTGAATCTACAACTGTAGTAACAAATGTATATTTATCTAATGCTGAAAACATCATGCGTCCTTTTTGAACACGCCTCTGCCTCTTCCATGTTGTTTGACAATTAAGCTGATGATCCATCAGTGCAGCAGAAATCACTGGTACACCCATCAGTCGGGCAATGGGGGCGACCGTGGCTCACTGGGTTAAGAGGGTTGTCTGGTAACCGCAGGGTATCTGCGCCTATCATTGGCAGCCCACTGCTCCCTATATACAGGGATGGGTCAAATGCAGAGGTCAAATTTCGTGTATGTGTATATGTATATGACAATAAAAATGGTTTCTTCTTTTCTTCTTCAGTCATCCGAATGTTGCCACATAACTCAAGATTACTTTCACATGGATGCACAGAAACACGTGCACATGCCTTTTACACATATCTGTTTTTTAACAACCCAATTTTAACACCAACTAAGCCAATAGTACTATCTTGGAGCAAATTTAAATATACACTTTCAGTGTATTGACCCCTATTTTTAGAGTAGTGTCACCCGGGTGCCCCGTCAGCAGTTAACCATGTCAGATTTACTGCCTACCATTTGCTCCGAGGAAAAAAACTGTGACTCTTTTAGGTTTATTCTGATATTTTAGTGGACTATGAAAGCAGCCAGAATGCCCAGTAAATACGTTATTGGGGTTTGATTTAATATAATATTATTTACTGGCATTGGCCGCCTACAGGCCATTAGAAGTTATACGAGCTCAGGCACTGGCAGACATCATCCTCCCCCGTTTGCCTTATGAGAATTGTTTTGCCACAGAATGCTTGGAAGCTACAGCACACCAAGTTCATCAGACTGTCAGGGCATATATTTAATATAAATTCAGTTAAGCTGTAACTGCAACAATACCAATACCCATGTCTTTGATGTGTAAATCCCGGTCTAGACTCGTCTGGATTATTCCTTGGAATGTGAATCTGTTGAGCTTTTCGGTGCAGTCGTGCAAGCTTTTGAATTTGATCAAAACGCCCATGGTTGCATTCAGCAGGAGCATGTTATGTTTATTTAACCGGCTCCTTCTCCGCCAAGCGTTATGTCATGGTCTATAAAGTAAGATTTGAACGTTCCCTCCAAATCATAGCCTCATATGCATAGACGTCAAAAACGTAGGTTTTAAAAAAAGCAATTCTGTTGTTGGGTGTAGAAACGGTCCATCTGAAATATGTGTAAGATCGGTCAAAACAGCGAAGTGCAGTGGTTTGGAAGAATCTGTTTGACCATAGATGGACTGTAGATGGACTGTAATGATCAGTTACAAATCTGTATGACTCTTTAAAGAGGCAAACTGAGGCTCCATGTAAACTGTCTATAAACCACCCATTGAAATAAAGAAAGATTCCTCCCTTAAAATATAAAGTAGAGTCTTCTCATGTGTGTTTCAGGCATGCAGGACTTCAACTACTTGTACACCAACTGTTTTGAGATCACCCTGGAGCTGAGCTGTGACAAGTTTCCTCCCGCATCAGCACTGCCCAGAGAATGGCTGGGCAACCGAGAAGCACTGGTTTCATACCTTGAACAGGTCAGAACACAAACACACACACACACACACACACACACACTCACTATTTTGCAAATTCCTGGTCATTTACAACTTACAACACAAATACGCAGACATCCAGTTACACACAAAAACCCAACTGCCAAGATTCACGAGTCCAAAACTCTGGCTTCTTGTAAATATTGGCTCGGACTCCCTGGATAAAGTGACTTTAAATGAGCTGCTTGAAATTCAGCTTAATACATGAAAACTGACTTTAGCCCTCAGTCAAGTATGAAAAGAGGCCCTAGTCTAAAGACAAATACCCGTCATCCAAGATTGTCAGAGTGCTGAGATAAAATACAGTAATATATTGCCACTGTTAGTGCTTCTTAAGCCTCAAGGGACGGTTCAGAAATGCATAACCTTTTATTCTGCAGCACTGACACAGACCGAAATGGAAGGGGTTGTTTGGTCTTGTTTGACTCTATGCTTTATGCAGACTGCAGGGATAGTTCCACTGTTTTGGAAAAGTTTCACTGGAAATGTAGTTTACAACCTGGTAGGACTTATAATCTATGCTGTAAGTCATTGCAGTATGCAAACACAAAGCTATCTATGGTCACACATACCCGACTTGCCTATATTAACACATATTTCACACATGACATGATTCATAAAAGATTGTACCGTTAGAAATTGGCCAAATGAAATGAAAAAATGACTTGTGTTTTCCAGGTGCATCATGGGATAAAAGGCATGGTGTATGATGAAAACAACAACCCAATAGGCAACGCTGAGGTCTCGGTGGCTGGCGTCAACCACGATGTGACCAGCGGTGAGAAGGGGCTGGAGGGGTGTCCGATAAACAGATGTGGAGTGTTTTACTCCTTAATTGCAGGGTTGAAGAAGTATGTGAGTGTGTGTGGTAGATGATCTGCTAATGCTGCATTATAATAGTGCAGTCCATGCTCACATTGGAATAGAACAAGCTGTGGTCAATGGTGAAAATGCATTAAAAAGAATAGTGCTAACTGTATGCACTCAATTTACATTTACCCGAGTACTGTGAGTCAACTCTGAGGTACTTTATAGTCCACTGCATTAGAGGGAAATTTTATACTTTTTATTGTATTTTTTATTTGACAGGTATAGTTTCTAAAAGCTACAAGATTCTTAAATGAGAACATTCAGATGCGTTATTAGACAGTGAATTAAACCACACAAATCAGGCACACCTTGTTCGACTACAACTTTAAAATGATGTTTACATGTTAAAGCATCTGTATCAGTATCATAGCTGCAGAGGCCATGTTTCCTGAACAGTGGGTACTTTTACTTTTTTACTAAACATGAAGCAATATATTCACCCTGCATACCAACATAAAGGAAAGCAGCTCGGCTAAAAGCTAATGATAAACATTCCTACCTGAGCGAAATACAATTGAAACACCAATTAACAGTTAATTGGTTTTTAACTTAATGAGCACACAACAATCACAAGCTAACGGTTCATGGCCACTAGTGGTGCTATCAGCTTTGCTACTTCATGGTACCCACACAGACGACATGTCATCATGAAAGCTGAGACTCCATTATCACCCTACTACCAAAACTCACTGAACCTGCAGCTGAAGGAGAGAACAAATCAACTTCACTTTATTCAGCCATAACCATAAATGATGTCTTACCTTTGCTGTTTTGTGATCAAAAGTTGTGTTCACGGGCATATCAACTGCTGCTAATTGCTATTTAAATGGCATGAAAGAGGATTTGCACTCTGCTTTCCTGAGTCAGGCATCGAAGGGACAACTGTCCATGTGAAAACACGTCTTGTGTCTCCATCTAGCGGATGAATGGTGGTACTGCACACGAACGGGAACTTGTTTAAAATACTTCATTTTATTTTCCAAAATAATGGCATAAATTATTTTTAGATGGAATTGATACCTAATACCCAACATGTAAATTACATTAAACGAGTTTTACAGTTACCTGAAAACATTTCAAATGGCACAGATGGTGCCCCAATGGCAAATTTGATTTGATTTGATTGGATGTCGGGGGCCTTCAATTGCAAAATGTCACTGAAAGAGACACAAATCAACCAGGAAGAGACAAAAGGAAAATACAAAGAGACCAAAAGAACTACAAAGAGACTAATCATGACAACAAAGAGACACAAAATGACTACAAAGAGATTAAAAATGAATAAAAAGAGACTCAAAAGAGATGCAAATCAACCACAGTGAAAAACAAAATGACTACAAAGAGACACAAAACGACAACAAAACTTGATGTCTGTGTCTCGCTCCTATGTAGAAGGAGTGGTGGGGCCTTTAGCATGTCTATTGTCTCGCATATTGTCTCACAATCTGCTGATGCCAATACCAGACCATTTTTGGGTCGTACATTGCTACTTTTACTTAAGTAAAGGAACTGAATACTTCTTCTAGCGCTGTGTAATTTAAGATTTGAAATTGACTAGTTGCATGTTTTCACATCTTTTCCCATGTGTGCTCCTCCAGGAGTGGATGGCGACTATTTCAGACTTCTGTTGCCAGGCACCTACACTGTGACAGCATCAGCCCCAGGTTACGTCTCGTCCACCAGCACTGTCACAGTGGGACCAGCGGAGGCCATACAGGTGTGTTTCTATATGTACTGACATGTGTGTGCATAAAAAGGATTTTTTTTTGTAGAAAAAGCAGGTAGTAAGAAGTCTAAATATTCTTTTAGAGACCCAGACTTAGCTTCTGATTCATAATCATGTGTATGTTCTTGTATTCTAGATTCTGTATTGATCCCTCACAACTTGTTCTCAATCTCTTCCCACACAGCTTCATTTTTACTTGAAAACGGCACCAAAACTAAACCTGAAAGTGAAACCCCACAATGGCAAGAAGAACCTCTCATCTTCCAAGTCCCCCTTAAATCTCGGCCCCAGATGAGACATGGACAATAGCACACAAAGATATATACACATATACTGAAAATCCCACATAACACATTATATATATATATATGTAATTTTACCTTTGTAGTCCTTTGTATTTCAAACCTTTGTGTTTTTGTTTGTTTTTGTGTGTGTCTGTATTAAGAACATGTGTTTTTGTATTTATGTAACAGTGTTGATTTGTATGAACACAGCTATCCTGTATTTGTAAAGGACTTTTTGGATTTTGATTACTATAATTTGATGAAAATTGAAAGTGAAAATAAAATGTTTTTGCTGTCATCATTTCTTTGTATTTTCAGTTTCTGCTTTATTTTGCCACATATAATTGGTCTGTAAGGCGCTTGAATGAAGTTCAGAATTGTTTCCTCGCTCAATATAATAACAACGATGCAGATAATAATATATCATTGTTCAATCCACCCTAAAACAGAGTGCAGAGAATATTTTTTATATATATATTCCAGTGGGATGTTTAAGATGATCCTCTGAAAATCATGCTCGACTCACTGGAAACTTTTTCCTGCTGATCTTTCAGGCTGTTTTACAAAAGTACCCCAGTAGATGTCCCTGCTGCACAAGGAAGCAAGCCAAACAGGGTTGTCCCTGTAAATGATCGTTCCTAAAAAGTTTAGTTTTAGCTATCTCGGGAAAAATTGTTCTGCTTTTGTCTAACCAAGCAAACGTCTGCTTCTGAAACCTTTCCAGTATTCAGTTAAGATTGTTATACGTCACATTGATCAATAAGCAATGTTTTTATCCATTGTGCATCATCACTACTGTCTAATGAATAACTGAAGGTGCAGACCATATTTTCAATTGTCTGCTGAGCCGATTCCATCATCCAAGGATCGGGGAAAACAAACAGGAAAGCACTGTTTCCTGGTGGTGCAGTCCTAGAACTTCTTCTAAGCACACTCCACGTGCACTGCTGATCATTGCATGATACAGATCAAGACTGTGACCCTCAGCTCCCTGGAGGTGACAGCAAACGTCTGTTAGATAAATGCACAGTAACATAAATGGACATATTTGTCCTTATCAGTGTTTTGGTTTGGTTTCATAGATGTGTTTTTCTGTTGTATGAATGTGTTCAAATCCAAGGCTAGTACATCCTTATTTGGAAAGTGTGCTATTTGAATTATTTTTACTTTTAATTTGACAGGAAGTACATGTGAACCATGTTGGAGAAATGTATCATACCGTTCTTAGTTATAACTTGTATCGCTTAAACCTGGATATAATCTTAACCCTCTTCCCACGAAAAGGCTGGGAAGGTGGCCTTGGGTGCAGCGGCAGACGAAGGACGTCGAGGGTGGGGTGGGGGGGGGGGGGGGGGGGGGGGGGGGG
>NW_022280034.1:7929043-7940112 GCF_004355925.1 Anarrhichthys ocellatus
GCATATATACTCTGTTTTGTCTATTCATTGTGGTTAGACCTCCGAACCATCTGTGGGGAAAGAGCTCTATCCATTCAGCTGAATTATTATTGAAGTGTCTGTTCATTAAATATGATTTTAATACTTTAAGTAGTTTCTCATATCGGTTATTTCCCACAGGGAGGTTAAAAAGATTATTTTCTACAACAAACCATGTATTTTCACAGTATGGTTCCTCGTCCAGAGAATAATCCTCCAGGCCCTCTACAAACTGGACTCTCAACTTGTTTTTCATGTGCCATTCACAAACACTACAGAATACAACAATAGTCTCTCTCTGACGAACAGGAAAGAGGAAAAGCGCCCTTCACCGGCCACTCTGTGAATTTATGACAGTGAGCTTCCCTGAATCCAAACATGGAGTCACACTAATAAAGAAATGTGAAATTTTTATTCTGAAGATGAAGTTTAAAGAATTGTTGAGCCCAAACAATGAACACAACCTGCACTACCAGGCCAAATACAACTGCTGTGCTACTAATTTATTGATAATAATATATCTATTAATCTTAATCTTTATTTTAAAACATTTCATTCCCTATTAATCGTTTATCCCTCCCAATATATATCAGTGGATGTGTTAAATCTACCAGCTACCAGACATAGCTAGAGTAACATATTATATATTCAGCAACAGAAAATTATAGATTGGTGTTTTTTAAACGACTAAAAGTCAAGCAGAGTAACAGTCAGAGGAGCCATTGTCAACATAAAAACCAATGAGCTGTAAGAAATCTGACGCGAGTCATGTGGCATCAAACCCACTGTCATGATAAAACTGAGTCATGATCACAAGTCATTAACTTACTGACATCAGCTCGACTATAAGTCCAGTAACTACAATAAATGAGTACAATAACTTTCATTTTCTGCCTACTCCAACACGTCGTCACAGCTAATGTTTCTCAGAGCAAACACAATAGGACGATTGTGCGACAATGTATTCTCTGCCTACAGAGCATTATAGCGACGATCAACTGGCAGCAAATATTGAAAGACAACAACAGACCCACTGGCCCTGAATGAAAGTGACCACTGTGAGAGAAGACAAAGCCAGCATTTCATACACACTCACTGATCTGGAGGGTTCTCAGTGGCAGTATGGGTGTGTGTGTGTGGGCTCAATATAGTATTTGTGTATGTGGCGTCAATGAAGCCCACCAGTGGTCCCACAGTGCCAGACGTCTCCTACACGGACTTATCGGAAGTTACAGAACAAGCACTCTGAAAATGAATCATCCAGAAAATGCCTGAATCTTTAAACATGATCATTTTCTGTTGTGCAGGAAAATTTGGCATTTTGGAGATAAATGGTCTTCATTGGACAGTGACAATACAATGACATAGTGGAAAGTGTAACGGTATTATGGTAAAGCAAGTTAGGGCTCCATGTATATATGTGTATAATACTGCCATTTTCCACATGTTTTTTTTAGTCAGACATATATGGAAAACATACCTTGATACTGGTAATATTTCTTTTTATAATACTTGTCACGTGTACTTCTACATACTGTGTATACTTACAATCATACACACAAGCTCTTGCAACGGCATGTCAATGCACACAAAGTAATGTACAGTACATACACATGCAAACAATCCGTTTCATTTGTTCTGTGTCTTTGATCTTGAATCTGTTTTATTCATTTTGTTAATTTATTGAACCCGAATTTAAAAGCCTAACCGCTTGAAGGGCTTGCAAAAAAGATTCCCTACATCTGTTGCATTGCTTCTCCCTATGATATCTGTTTATATTATCTCTATTAAATAAACTAACAAATCAATAAAGAATAGATACTGATATTAGAAATTATTGGTAGGCAATATCTTGCAAATATTAGTTGATATAATCTCCAGGACATGTCAAATATCATAACATTGCTGCTGATATGTATGCATTAGGAGCTTTACTGGAGCAATGTTGGAATGTGAGGATTCAGCAACTTATTAAATTCTTTTAGGTTTTGTGTTGAAAAAGTTATAGCACAGTCAAACCACAAGGTTAACACATGAAAAAAAGCTGGATGTGTTATAAAAATGTGCAGTTTTACATAAACTTAACATGAACTCCCTCAGACAATATCCATATTCAGGCTTTAAGTCATTTCTGAAAGTTGATAGCTGCAGTATTTTTTGTTGTGTCAGATTTCAAACATACATGACACCATGTGTACAGTATTGTGATGAAGCCAATCTGTATATGCAGTATGTCCATGTGCACAGTAGAGCATGCAGGTACAGTTTGTGACTGAGCCTGTTTTCATGTGTGTTTCTGACCTTTCCTGTATCTCTTCCTTTTCCGTGCCAACACTTGAAGGCAAAAGCATCCAACTGACGGTGTTTCCTGCTATTGTTCTGTACATGCAAGAACACATATGAGGAAGCTGTCATTACTGCAGACGCAGCAAAAAAAACAACAACCAAAAAAATAGATGGAGTGACTCATGCCACAACTCAACTGTGGCCATCGCTGAGAAAATGTATAATCCTGCATGCAATGACTGTGATTATATCACTCTAAAAAAAGGTTTTCATTGTCTTGATGATTCCAAATGAAAGCGCTGCAGTTTAAGATGGAAGACACAAAACAGATTACTGGTTGCACCTTTCTGCTGAGTGTCAAAATGTTGAAGCTTGGACTGATCTGCATGCTGAGTTTGGTCTGGGTGGAGCGGACAGCCCAAACATTTGCTGACCTGCACAGGAATGAACTAATGAATTGAGGAAATGTTCGTGTCTGCTGTTTTCTCGTCACATGGATTTTACCTGCAATAGATGACATTATTATTGAAGTCGGTTAATGTTAGAATATCATGAGTTGGTAAACTATGGAAACTTGTAAATCTGGTAAATAAACACGTCCTTTAAATCATTTTGCCAGCTATATCATTTGTGATAGTGTGTTCGAACCTTTTGAAGCAGGCGTCAATACCAATTTTGTATTTTTTTTTAAATCAAATGGATGTAAGTCATAGGAAGGCAGGCTATTTTGAAAAAGACATTCTGAAATGAAGCATTCCACAAGCTTTATAGAATTACATCTGCTGACAATGTGAGTCCTATATTGCTCACACATAAGTTTAGTAGAATGTATATTAAACTAGAAAAAGTATTTTTGGATAAAAAGGCCGACTCGTCTTTATCAGGGGTTCATCAATACTTTGAATAACAAACAGGTGAAGTAGTTTTTTAAAAATTGGTCCTGCAGAGCAAGTTGGTCCTAAGTGAAAGTTAGTAGCCTACTTTAAACGTAAGTAGACACAACCTGATTAATAATGAGGGTTTGCTTTCTGAGAGGATATATTTTTGAAGTACTCAGATATGCAAAATGCAAAAATACTCAACCATAAGTAAAAGCCCTGCATTCAAAGTGTCACTTTGAGTAAAAGTACAGAAGTACAATCAGCTAAATGTACTTAAAGTAGAGCTTAATTGATTGGTCTAAAATTAGTCTGCAACAATCCTGTGAATGTAATAATGAATATTATATTATTTGATCAATATAAGTGATTAAAGCAGCATTTTGATGTAATAGCTGGTGAAGGTGGATGTAATTTAAACTTTAATTCTACTGGGAGGTTTAATCTATAATAAAGTATCACATGTCATAGAGTGATCATGTGTGCAGTTGCACAGTAACCAAAGGTTTTCAGATACAAATAATGGAGTAAAACAAAGTACAAGTACCTCCGATTTGAACTTTATAGTAAAGGCTATTATTTATTTAACTTGCTGTAGTTACTTTAAATACTGGATATTTGGCCACTAACACATGCAGTAACTGCAAAAGTTTAAGTTGTATCAAGTAAACAACAGCACCCACTGTGTGTGGTTTTTTTTTCCAGTCAGGCATTCGTGAGGCCAGCTACGGGTCTCTCTGGAAAAAGTGGGTGGCGATGTTGTATGTAGGCATGGAGAGAAGCGCAAAGCGACCCGCCTGCGCCCGTTCCTAACGTGATGACAGCTGAATCTACCGAGACAGAGCCACCGGGACCACCGGGTCACTTTCACACTGTCAACATGTCGTCTGGGCCTTGACGCTAAAAAAGGAGAAAGCCGTTATTTCCGGGAACAATGACTGCGCGCATTGTTCCAAAGCTGTGGGAAGTGTAGCCGCTCCAAGAAAGTTGAGTCGCGCAGAAAAAAAGCAACTCGCGGCCACCTCATCATCAGGCTGAAGAAGTTGGACTTCTTGTCCGACTGACTCGATCCCACATTTTCCACAGGACGTTCAGACTCTTTATAGGTAAGGAAAAGCAAGACTTATCATAATGCATATTCTTTAGGTCGATCATGGGATGAAGTACGAGTAGAGATGCATATTTTAATAACACAAGAATATGCTTCTTCATAACATTGCCTCAGAGTAATAACGGTGCATTTTCCTCTATTATACATAAATGAAGAGTTTTGCACTGTTGTTTGGTGCTGACAGTGCATAATGCGTACTTTGAACAGGCAGCCTTTGGTGTGAATACAGAGCATTGAGGCTAAATGACTAATGCGTGAGCTGAATGAGTGATGGCAGTGAACACAAGCGCTGCAGACCAAATAATCCCCCCGCTGTCTGTCTGTCACCTGTGGCCGCTGCTGTCAGTTGTTCCACCATGTGAGAGCCACACACACACACACTGAGGGAATATTCTAGTCACACACACACACGTACACACGTTTCACTGTGGTGGTCTGGTCTCCAGCACACTGATATCCTGGGCTGGTTCTGCTCTACTCTTTTCTACTCTATTTGGTTGAATTCTGTCTATTCTGTTCTGTTAGATTATATTGTGCTCTGTTCTATTCTGTTCTAATATTCTGATATATTCTACTTTATCATGTTCTGCTTTTTTCTATTCTAACACTTGCTGCTCTATTCTATTCGGTTCTCTTCTAATATATTTTGTTCTGCTTGATTTTGTTCTGTTTTATTCTATTATATTCTATTTTTTATCATGTTCTGTCTGATTCTGGTGAACTATGTTCTGTCCCATCTGATGACATGTCATTGTATTACATACTATTACAATCAGTTGGAGGTGTGTGTTCTCTGGCTTAAAGGACACAATGACCAGACAGCAATGTCTGTTTTTTTTGTTTTTGTTTACCTTTGCAAATTAAATACCCGACAAAACAAAATGCTAAATTAAAGTAAAGACCAAATAAGTGTTGGTACGTAGTGTTGATTGTATTTTACAGCTCTGACAGGAGTCTGTAGGTCTTTTGTGTCGTTGACTCAGCCACTTGGCACAAAGAGTCTGAAGCTAAATGATGTCCAGTTTGTCACTTGAACTGAGTCAGCTATCCAGATTTAGTGGAACAGACGTGGAGTGTGCTGCAAAGCCTACGCACAATATGGACCGAATGTAATAATCTGCTAAAACTGACAACCACGTTACCATTTGTTTAAGCATAACAACGTAATCGAAGGCAAAAGATTCAATTATCAGGACGAATCTCCCAAACACAAAGAGAAGAGCAAGAGCCAAACATGATCTGTAAACTTCATTTCACTATAACTGCATTAATCATCAGGACAGTTTATTCATACTGTCAGTGATATTCAGCATCATAAGTGTCTATTTAAAAAGAACAGTGTCTTTGTAGCTATTTTATCTGTCAGGGTATTACTTAATAATCAGAACAGACCTGACAGGCAAGGTTTCAGAGTTGGTTGACCGGTATAGCAACAGATTATTTCCTTTCATCTTCCTCATATATATTTATTGTCGAGCCATTACATGCCCACGTTTGTTCTATTAGCACACTAATGTGATGATGTGCCTTCATGACAGCATTTACACACACACTTTAGTCATGGAGCTTTGGTTTCGAAAGTCGAAAATAGCGACAAAACTTGCTTGAATCTCCACTGCACTCCAGTTTCTCATCATCCTCCATGTTTGTCTTCATGTTCTGTTCCACATGTGCGTGTTCATAAACAAAGGAAGCGAATGTGTTGTTTCATCCTGACACCGAAAAGCCACAAATACAAAATGTGTTGTGTAGCAAAATGATGCTTGTTTCTGATCCATTCATTGACTCTTTAAAGTCGTGCCTTTGAACCAGCCGCACTGCAGTCAGGACACTAGTTTGTGTTTCTGCTCTTGCTTTGGCGCTTGCACACACCATAAAGGTTTTTTTGAATTGTTCCTCGCCGACAGATATCCAACCTGCAATCTTTATGTGAAAATGAAAGACTCTGTAACTTGTGCTGTCATGTAAACCAGGACTGTGCATCACAGTGTATTTTACCTTTTCTTTCTTCTGAGTCATAACTGACAAACCGCCTGAAGCCTGCTTTTTGAACCACTTTGAACCATCAGCCTCAATCAAGGGTATCTTCTTCTTTCTTCTTCTTTTCTGTTGTGCTGCTTGTGTGTTTAGTTCAGAGTCAGGAATTGGGATGCACTTAAACATCCTACACTGAATTATTCATGGCTTGTATCAGGTTCCTATATCACCACTTGGTGACAAAGAAACCTGAGATGTTTGTGTCAGTTTGCGTGTGTTACATGCATGACACAAACATGATGCAGTAACTCCCCAATAAATCCTTTGAAAACATGTCATTGTGCTTATTGTAACAGCAGTATAGAGAATCACTGTGACGTGATGATAATTGCAACCAACCCAAGGCACTCCAAGCTATAACAGCGGAACAGAATATCAAACAGAGCAAAATAGCACTTTTAAAAATATCTTGATGATGCGTGGGACAAACAGAAACATTACAAATGTGATGTAAAACTCAGTCACTCTAGAGAGAAGGCAGTTCTCAAACATTAAACGGTGACATTCCTTACGTTCTTTGCTGGCGGCACAGTATTAGCTCGGCTGAAAAGGCATGGAAATTAATTTGAACTGAATGTGAAAAGTTAGGAAAATTAGTTTCGTGCCAGTATGAGCAGAGGCTGCAAAGAAAAGGGTGAAGCCTGAGCATTGCTCATCAGACATCATAAACAGATATTCCAGCACAGTAAGGCTGAGCTGAAATGTGATCTGATGTTAATTATATGGTTGAGGTTATTAAAGAGAATGAAGAGTGCTTGGTCTTTTTTTTTTTTTTTTTTTGAGCTGAGGCCCAACCGAAATTGCTTACATAGACAAAATAGTTGTGTTTCAGACTGAGGCAATAAGCCGTGAAGACAGAGAGACTTCATGCTCGCAAGAAGAAAGACTAAACAAGAACAGCTCTTCATCAAGGCTCAGTACTCTGCCAGCTGCTACTGTCATGAGCAGTAGATGATGAAGTACTGAAATAAGTAGCATGCATTTGTTTTGGTCGACATAAAAGGCATATAAATGCCTCAGCTAATGATCCTTTGGCCGCCGTATACGTACGTGATATTCTGCAACATACACATTAAGATACTTTGAAGATCACTTGTGAGGGAGTTGAAACTTGAAGCTGGACTTTGCTCTTGCAATCATCCTTCTACAAATTAAAGTGAGTGTCTTGAGTATCTGACAATTAAGACGTATATTAGTTTTATGATCTTGTGAAAATGTAATTGTTGTGATATTTAGGATGTGCTGGATCTCTGTGGAGAGCATTAAGAAACTAGTTTTATGGACCATAGAGACTTCTGTTGTAACTTTACCCCCTAATAAGCTTTATTTAATCATGTACAATTATTTCTGACACTGAGAGTGATTCATGTTTGTGTTCTCATGGTTTGATTGTTACTTATGTGACCATTTCAAGATGGATTTTACCGGCACTGCAGTGTTTTGGGAAGAATTCATACGGAGCTGGTATTTCAGTCCTCTACGTCAACTATTCCAGTCCCAGTAAGCGGTCCCAAGAGTCGAAACTCATCAAATCCGCCTAAGTTTTGCCATCTTGGCAGTCTCTCTTTTCGATGTCCTCAATTCACCCGGAGTTGGTTTAAACGTTTGGGAGGAAAATGTGAGAATTTAGTGTTTGGGTGGATTGCCGAGAAAAGAGCAAATTTATTTCACCCTCCGTGAATTGATCATGTTTCTGCAGGCAGGGAGAGATGAGTTAAGTAACAGCTCACATGCAAACTATTAGGTGCTCTCAGCCATGTTTTTAAAGGAGTGGCACATCCTCGGGCGCCTCGAGGGTTCCCTCCGCTGTCCAAACAGATCCGTGTATCCGTGACAACGCAGTCTCTGCCCTGTGAGCTCAGACATCTGAGCTGTCCTCCTCCTCGCTGTGGAAATGTTTATGCAAAAGAGCGTTTCCACCCAGTGTGTGTGTGTGTGTGTGTGTGTGTGTATATGTGCGAGTGTCATTAATATTCAACACGTGCAGGCTTGAGAGAGGAATGGAGGAGCAAATATGTGAGAGAAAAAGAAGCGAAGGAAAGGAAGAAAAAGGATGCAATGGAGTCTGAATAATGAGCACATTCCACTAAAGGGATGCCGGTTTGCTCACCAAACTGCAAGATATTCGACGTGAATGAAAATGTCCAGACGAAGGTGGACTTAGAGCTGTGGATGAGCCAACAAGCGTGTTTCCAGTCTTTTTCCAAGGACCCACCCAGGGTTTTCCCCTACATTCATCTAACGGCAGTAACACATCTTGCAATGCCGTCTCTACTGTTAGAGAAGTTACAGACAGTGTTTCAACTCCTATAAATAAGGCAGTAAGCAGAATAAAAACACATTTTGCTGTTTTTAAAACGTTTTATGTCCAGACGAGATGCAAACAATACAGGACGGCTGTAGAAGTACAGATGTCAGAAGTACAGATGTGAACAAATTCATTTTTACAGACTTTTTGATGCAATCAGGGAAGGATTTCTGTCTCAAGGTGGACAACACTGAGAGGAAATGTCCTTTTGTGAGTAAAGGACGATATTGGTCCGATGCATTTGCAAACGTCAACCTAACCACAGAAGACAGCTTTCTGTTTGGGCTATTTTAGATAAAAGGAGCGGCCCTTACTGTCTCTTTATTTAAACAATTGTGTCAAAAAAAGGGTTTTGTTTCCACTACAGTGATTGTTTGTATTGAAATGCAGAGCTGGACTGTTAATGTACAGTACTGTATGTCTGCGTGCTCTTTTCATCTCAGTGTATGTGTTTACGGTTTGGATGTTTGAGCGGAATGAGACGGCTTCGCCGACTATTTCAACAGAGTTTGGCATCTTTAGGCCTTTGACTCAGCTTGCCAGATGTGTTCATTTCATCCAGCTGGCTGAGGCCACGTAGTGCTGCCTCATCTGGCTGAAATGCACTTTAAAGCCAGACTGCTCCCTTCACTGTCCTGCTTTTTACTTGTTGTTTAGAACAATAACTGTAGAGCACACGGTGGAGCCATACATTTGGTAAACGATTAACAGTCACTTATGTGATAGTAAAGTGAATATCTTTGGGTTGTGGACTGTTTGTCAGACAAAATGAACAACCTTGAGCTTTGAGACATTTTTAAGACATTTTATCAACCAAACATATAATCCATAATGAAAATCCAGCCCTCGTATAAGGACTAGACCACCAAGCACTACAAATGCCTCAAACTAAATATTTTCTAATGGGTTTATGTGTGTGTGTACTGTTTAACAAATTATTTAGCAGTCACAGTTCAGATCTCAACCATTTCAACAAATTATGACAAGTATTCACTCCTGCTGTGGTTCCTTACACTTTAATTGCAATGGAATACAAATAATTATATCCAAATTGGTTATGTCGTTCTGTGACGGGGGGGTGTGAGCCACTGACTCTACAAACAGATGGTTAGAAAACCACATGACCTGTGTTGACAACTGTCAGCCACACAGAGCCTCCCCCCCCCAATCACATGTGCTGAAAGACTAGACGGTCAAAAGAAAAGCAACAGATGTCCCACAGTTTTTAATATCCAGAACCGTCCACTGGCTGGTCACCTGTTTTGGCGATTGTTGTTTCGAGGTGAATGCGTTTTAGTGGGCTCAGCACTCTGGATGGGAGGACTACACTTCTGCACAGTAAACAATCGGTATCAAAAGACATCAGCTGTCATCCAGCCCACTCCAGAGGCTTCTACCAGTCTCGTCTGTGTCTGTGTGTGTGTGTGTGTGTGTGCTGACATCCACGTGGCAGTGTGCCACTCCAGTGTATCTGAATAGGATGAATGGCACATTGGTCGTGCATCAGTGTGAGCCTCGTCCTGGCAGGCAGACAGATAATGAGGCAACGGCTTCATTGTTGCTATCGGATGACCCGGTTCAATAGAAGGAACAGGCAGTCAGCAGATCCCACTTCCTCCACTCGGTGCTCACACTCACACAGTGTTTCAGCACACACCCTGCTGTACCTGTAAGGACAGAGGACAACCTGAGATGCCTGGCAGCACATTTAAAGGAGGAGCAGTTTGAACCTAGTTATAAGTAGAAGGGGCACATTTAATGGGTTCTTCCATTTAATGGTCCATGCTACAACCTTCCGCAAAGTTTCATGAATATCACGCCTGTTTTCCTGTAATCCCGCTGACAAACAGACAAACAAACCAAACTTAAAAGTTAACCTCCTTGGCGAAGCCAGCAAAGTTGAGGTTCCACAGTCAACATTAGTGGAACAAAACCATTTTGGGTAAGCTTAAGAAGAGCAGATACTGTTAAACAGAGAGCACGTTCACCAGAAAGCAGCCGGCAATTTATTTTTCGTGGTTTCGCCACAGCTGATTAAATCTGCAAGCGGCGGTTGTAATTATATCCTGCCAAAGTTTTTATTTTGTCACCTGCAACAGCTTTTTAAGACACTGAAATTGTGGCTCTTGTGATTTAAAAATTGCACTCTTTTAAAATGCATTTTTAATATAGAAACGGTTAATAGTTTAGCCCCCAATGTTGTAGTGGTCTAGTACAGCTTACTGTGATGTCTTTCTCTTCAGATTATCTTTATGAATGAATAATGTGTGATATTTTTGATGTAGATTGGTTTGCATTATCAGTTTGTAGGATTAGTGAAGGGGGATGATGGTTGCAGGACCATGCCTCAGGTCAGACAGTAGGTGCTTTGTCCCACTATCAGCTGTTATGTATTGCGTGTGTGTGTGTGTGTGTGTGTGTGTGTGTGTGT
>NW_022280034.1:7940512-7963916 GCF_004355925.1 Anarrhichthys ocellatus
ACACACATACAGTGTGTGTGTCACACAACTGTTGACTTGGCTGTCTGTCGTAATCCCGTTACTTTCTCCAGGAAGGTGCCAAGTGGCCCACTAGTCCCAGTCACACTGTCTCATTCACCTTCTCCACATGAAAACAACCCCCACTGTTCCTGTATTATGTCATCAGTGTTGTTGAAGTGGGAGAAGACTTACATTTTTTGTCTGAAGTTCTTCATTTAGATGACAACAACTGGTAAACACCATTTAAAGATGCAGTGCTGTCTTGTGTTTTTATCTCCCGTTAAAATCCTTTTCTGTCGTCGTGAGTTCAGTCATGATCAGAGTCCCACTGCTTATCAAGACCTCATAAACCCTAGTAGAAGAGACACACCTGTTTAATACTTGTTAGGAAGTCTTGTTTCAGTGTGTGAAATGCCCCGTGTACTTTTCCAACACGTGTCCTGCAGTAAGCAATGTCTTCCATTGATGGGAGGGCAGTAATCTGATCTGGTACGCTAGCAACCATAGAGTGCATAGAATATGTACGTAGCCTCTGTGACGTCACCCATGGGTATCTGAAAAGCCGTAAAGCTCAAAGTGGGGGGCTCCGGACGTCTCAATCTTGGCCGTGACGACACATCCTAACTACCGGCTAATCCGTCAAAATGAAGCATCATAAAAAATATGAGAGTTCAGACCTTCAGTCTTCAAAGCTTGTTCAGCAACTGAATTCTGCGTGGGACAAAGGATAATGATGCCTCTTTTAGTCCGCATCCTGGACAAACTATACCTGAGATTAAGTTATATTCAGTCCTTAAAGGATGCAGTGAAATTGTTATTTTATGGCGTACTGGTCTGTCATGCAAGTTATACTGCACATTGGTTCCCTTATTTGCCACCCAGTTAACTCTGTCCAATACAGCATTATATTAGCAAATTACACCAATATTTAGTATTTGTATAACGTAACATGAGTCTACAGCCATGCTAGCAGCTCTGCAATAAATTCGATCACAATTGATTTATGGATAGATTCATTTAGCACTGAAATGCATTTGCTTTGTCAAACTTTTAAAAGTTACGAGCTTATTTTACGTGTCAGCTGTTCTGTGTAAACTGCTAACCCAACCATGTTCAACGACTATGTGTGACCACGTTATCACTGGAAAAACAAAACGGTGTTTCCATCACGCAGCTTGTCTTGTCATCTGCCAGAGCAGGGTGTAAAAGTCAGCACACACTGACAGACCCATACATATCACTAAGGAGCTTCTCTGGCTGGATGCAGGTCTCAGGATTAACTTGGAAGAAAGCTGCAGCGGCTCGGAGACTGCAGTCGGGTGTGGAAAGAAGTTTGGTGGCACTATTGTATCAGCAAATTACCGTAGGCTTTGATTACAGTAGAGATACTGTACATTTCAGCTCACTATTGAAATAAGTAATTTACTGTAATTTTACAATTAAAAACTTTTACAGTGTTTCAAGTGTTCAACCGTCGCTGTTTTAAAAACAACATTCTGTTTCCTTTCATGTTGGTCTGTGATTGGCTGGTCACATTGCCACAAGACACACGTCTCCATTTTCAAAGCTGTAAAAACTTGGTTGTGGTTTGTGAGGCGTCTCTGCTACGAATGTCTCGATGTATGGTGTGACTTTCTGTCATGCTCTATTTTTTATTCATGGCACGACACATGTTCTGGCTGTACCCGTCCTCGAAACACTGAGAAGAAATCCTCTCCCAAATCACACAAATGTGTGTTCTGTTTGTGTGAGCAACCTTCTTTTATTTGTGAATGGCTTGTCAAAAGGAGAAACACAGTCAGAGTCTTAACGTGACGTCTCTCAGAGGGAGATGATTTCTCTTTATATACTCATTGCCTTGCAAAACAAGTTCAGGCATTTCTGTAAAGACCTTCATCTTTCTATTTTTCATGAAAGCCATCCTTCAAAGATGGGTGCTATGTGATTCCCCTGTGTGCATGCCAGGACATGTTAAATCTGCCATGGTGTCCAACAGGCAGCTATTGTTTCATTTGAACTCAGGAAATGCAGAAAGATGATTTTATGAGTCAGTATGCCTCATGTTGTTCATCCTGCTCTTTCTTAAAGAGAAAGGACATTAAGTACGCCTCACATTGTGTTATTTTTTTAAATTGATGAATAGCATAACATAACAATTAACAAAGAACAACATGGCTTCTGTTCCATCTAATAAATGCATGTACTGCCTGTTTGTGCTCATTGCCTGCTGTGTTTTTCAGCCTCTACTTGCACACGTCCCTCTGACTTGCATTAGTTACTGCCTTGTCTTGGGTTTCACCATGTGGTGTTGATTCCACAACCTACTTCCCTGAGAGCACCAACAGCTTAACCTTCACTGAGGAACCTATACACACACACACACACACACTATTTATTTGTTCTGTGAAAGCTGGTCCTCTGCCCCCTCTATCTACCTCCACAGCCACATGAAGGATAACCTGAGCTGTGGCACTGAACTGGACTAGAGTCCTGTTCCTCCCCCCCTCGGCTCCGTCGACCAACTAAACAGAGGCTCCATTGACTTGGGCAAACTGCAGCCCTCTTCTCCCATTTCCTGTCTCTTTCAGCATGTCCATCCCCACCTGTGGTTAGCCTGTCCACAGATAATGATACACAAGGGCTGGTAGAATACTTATTAAATGCAAAGTTTGTGTTGTTTTGTATGTGTTCACTCATTTTGCTGAAGTAGGCAGCACACGTCTAAATCATTTTCCTAAACATACTTTTTATTCTGTATGCACATGTTCTTGGAATATCTTTTTTCCGATCACATTTTTAGGGAATTTAAACATAAATGGATGACCTGAATGCTCCTTTAAGAAGAGCAGTTGGTAAATGTGATTGTATTCCACTGAATTGGATTTGAACCCCTCATTGTACTGCAGGAAACACTTTTAAATTAAGTCCTTAATTTCAAAATGAAGCTAAGATCAGTAGCCGACTGGGTATAATTTATTCAGGTGGTGCATTCATTTAATTTAACCAAAAATACATCTAGTGTTAAGTATTGCATCTACCAGTCACCCAGAATACACAGAGCCGTAGTTGCTGTACATTTGAACCCTCATGAGGAAGCAGAGAAACAGGAGAAGGACAGAAGAGTGATGAGGAATGTCCTTCAGCCATCTTAAGTACAGCTTCCTTTGCTTATCGGCCTCCTCTTTATTGCAGGTTTCTCACGCCCTCACTCCCGCTTTCATTTGCGGTTGTTTCACAGAAGCTCTCTCTCCGTGAGGCATTTGTTGATTTGTATGGCGAGGATTTTGAACAGCAGCAGTGTGCCTTGTGTAGAAAACGGAGACACATTCCCTCATGGGAAAGACTTCTGCATCTTGTTGTTAATCCTAACTTTTTTTTACTTGTCTCCAGGATTTCATGTATTTGTAATATAACACAGCTTTGGTATGATCTGTTCATCTCTTTTTTTTTTTTTTTATCTCAACAGGTTATGAGTAATGGAAGCAGGATCGGTGGTGCGTGCCGTCTTTGAGTTTCTCCCCAGCGTCTCAGAGGAGCTGCCACTCTTCACCGGCGATGTCATCGAGGTGCTCGGTGTCGTGGATGAGTTCTGGTTGCTTGGCAGCAAAGATGGCGTCACAGGTAAGGCGTCAGGTGTTATTTATTTACTGTAAATAGATTTTTGTGGTTGAATATCTCTATTAAGGAGTTGCACTTTGTTTACCACAAAGAAATTCAGCCTAACTTCAATGGAGATACAACAACAAGACATATGGGAAACTTATTGTTTTTTAAATTTGTGTGAGCACAGCAATGCTTTCTAATAATAGTTTGACATGGCCTGGTTTACTTCCTCTCTGAATTTTGTAATGCATTACACAATACATACATGAATGGCCACTTGGGATTACAAGTGAAATATTCTAACCCTTGAACAGGTCTGATAATTGAGATTAATCAATGAAAACTACTTTGAAAAGTGAGGAATTACTTTTTTATAAATTCATAAATAAGTTCTTACACATTAAATAGTGTTTGTTTCACTTTTCTCTTGATGTTTGATCGTATAATTTGCAGAGGAAACGCAATGCATTCTGGGTAAGACGAGAAGTGTGCATCATTGCTTCCTGGCTTTCTCTGCCTTTGGTTTTCCAAGAGGCACTTAAGATGAGAAAGGGGAATCCCTCAGAGGAGAGGAAACACACGTGGAAAACACAGATGATATCAATACATTTATGGAAGGACTTTCCTGGAAAGAAGAAAACTGGAAACTAAAGGAGAACAATTTATAACCTGTTCAGACGATCTTCTTGCTGATAAGATTTGAGGATTGCAGTACTAAACAATACCTGAATTTGTCCCTGTACTGTTGCTATCTACAAATAATGAAATTAGGATGAAGATACTACATCCAGATAACAATGTATATCTCTTGTATGAACACTAGACACATCTGGATTCAGTCTTGTTGTCATTGTCTCGAGGAGACAGAGGTGTCAGGTACATGTTGGAGATGTTTTTCATTGTGTTCACTGTAGTCATCAGATTGCATTCGTCCCTCCGTGTCCTGTCTTCAGGTCAGTTTCCCAGCACCTTTGTGGAAGAGGTTACCATCCCCAGCACCAAGCCTGGAGACAGACTCTTTGTGTGCACCAATGATTTCAGCTCAGCAGAGCCGGGCAACTTGTCCCTGAAGAGAGGTACGGACATCCTGCATGCAGACAATCATGACTTATAGAATAAAGATCATAAAGTATGAACCACTCCTCGTCTTTATGAGTCCGAGTCATAAAATAGAAAGACTTTCATCAGAGCACACATGGGCTTTGTTATCTGTTAATCGTTTTGCACAGGATACTGTATGTAACACAACTTTGTTCAAAATACTATTTCTGTTAACTCTTAACGGGTCATGTTTTCTCACATAGCTTAACGCTACTTGTTGATGTCGCTGTGCTCGGGTAAATTGTTTGTTTTGTGTTGTAGTGTAGTTGTGTTGGACATTGTGACCTTGTCTCCACTGACACAAACTGGGACCCTTAATGTTGCCAGATATTAAAAATCAAACAAAGTTTTTATGTTAATAACTGTACAACAGAATTATTGACTCTAAAAACTTAATTCTTTATACAAATCATGCCCTGATTGAATTGATCATAGTGAATGGAGACAAGACGCTGATTTCCCATGATGGCATCCTCCTAGAAAGGGAATCTCAGTTTAAGAACATGTTTATGCTATTTACATGGTCAAAGTCATTTTAAATATACATAATCAACTCTAACTCAAATTCTCGTTTTTTATTCTGTGAAGTCAGTTTATTTCTTTACTGAAAGGGTTCAGAAATGGAGTAATCTTATTCAGATAAAGAAAGAGATGCCTTTTTAAAAGCAAGATTTGTTTTTCCATCTCTGTTCCTGAGCATTTTACACGTTGTGCTGTTTTTTAACAGTAATTTAGAACCTGAACTCTCGTTAAATCAGTTACAATAAATCTTAAATTGTCAGATTTACAGTTCTGTTACAGCCCTCTATATCTATTTGAGCCTGCTGCTGTTTACATTTTTCATTCAAAAGACCTACAGTCTGGGATGATAGACATTTCTTTGCAAATTCATTGAAAACTTAATAATGTTGTCCTGTTCTCTTGAGCGATACACAAAGAACTCTCTGGTGGTTAAAGATGTACGATATGATAAAACCTTGGTGGATTTCCGATTACAACAGCACCACATAATGACTCAATAAACACTCAACACACAAAGTCTCCTAAACTCCCCACTAGATGTCCCCAAATACCAAACTAAAACCTAGTAGACTGGCTTCTCTTTTTACATTCCTGAATTCTCTCCTATGATTACGTTACTTGTTTCAGGTTTTTTTTTCATTCAACAAAAAGCTCATGCATGCAACGCTGATGTTCGCAAAGTTCCTTTACATCGGTAAAACTTTTCATTGATGTCTTGTCATGTCATTAGAGGTTCTAGTGGTAGTCGTCATAGTTGTAGTTGAACAATATTCCAGTATATTTTTTTATCGTCATAATAACACTTCCTGGATCATAGGAAAAATAGGAAACAGTTTTTACTGGCCATCTGAGAGTTTGAATGTTCATTTCCAGTATGATTTTCCATGGTCTTTATTGGCTGCGTTCCAGTATTGGTCCCAGACACAATGGGAGGTGGAGCCGCAGGTCTTTGGAATGTAACCCCCATGACTTCTGGCTGACCGGTCGACATTTCTATAATGCCTCGTTCCCCAGATATATTAGCAGCAGAGCAAAGTTACTAAGAATGCATTAATAAAGGTAATCTAAGGTAACTAAAGCTACCTGAGTGCAGACAAAATAAAAAAATAAAAAATCTAACATACCCGGCACTTCATTGCAGTTCTTTAATTATATTCACGTTGAGTCAAGTCAGTTCAATCTAGTTCTGTTCAGTCTGGTTTAATTAAGTATTTATCTCCAGCTGTGCGAAAAAATGAAAGCCAGGCGCGTCTGTTGGCGGCTCCACAAGCAGCACCCATAGGCTTGTTCCTTGTATGTATCTTATATGTAATTGAGGGATAATAGAATCAGCGGGATAAAAACAAGAACTGGTGGAACTGAGCAATAATAGAAACTTTTGGTTAAGCGTAACTTTAACTTAAAACATTTTCTTTTAACATGATGTTATGGAATGTGATCCCCTTTGTTCTTTCTCTCTGTAGGTGATGTGGTAGTTGGAGAGGCTGGAGGGTCCACGGACCTCGGAGAAACCTGGCAGCGAGGTTGTAACGCCTGGGGTGTCCGTGGTCTTTTCCCCACATCATGTGTGACGGCGCTGACCCTCTCAGGTCGCTCTAGGCAGCTGTCTGAACGCTCAGCTCAGGCCCAGGCCTCAGAGCTCCCGCCTTACGCCCTGGGCCAGGCCCGGGCCCTCATGAGCCTGCACGCGCAGCTCAATGAGGAGCTGGACTTCCGCGAGGGGGACTTGATCATCATTACCGGCCTACCTGAGCCGGGCTGGTTCCAGGGGGAGCTGGATGGCCGCAGGGGCATCTTCCCGGAGGGGTTTGTGGAGCTCCAGGGATCCCTCCGATCTCCTCAGGAGCCTGCGGACTGCCAGTATTTGACCAATGATACTGAAAAATGTAGCTATGAGGACTCTTACGATGCAGGAGAGGGGACAGAGGAGGAAGGTGTAGAAGAAAGAGAGGTTTTTCAGAGAGATGAAGAGGAGCAGAAGGAGGCAGTAGTAGAAGAAGAAGAAGAAGTGGAGGAGGAGGAGGAAGAAGAGGAGGGTGGTGTCTATGTAGTGGCACTTTATGAGTTTCGGGCCATTGAACCAGGTGAGTTGGACTTTGATATGGGGGATCGCATACGTCTTTTAAGCACTTTGGAGGATGGTTGGCTGGAGGGGGAGCTGCGAGGGCGACGCGGTATTTTTCCTCATCGTTTTGTCAAAATAGAGGACGACGGGCAGAAAACTGCAGAGGAAACAAAAGTTGAACAAGAAGAAGACAAGGAGAACAGCTGTGCTTCTGACTACAGCTCAGGTCACACATGTCCTAATGGGTCAGAGAATGATCCTGAATGGAGGACGTATGAGGATCATACAGTCTGGGACCTGGACTACTTTGAGCGGACCGAGGAGCAGAGGTGGCAAAGTGAAAACAAAAGAACTGGAGCTCAAATTGACAGCAGAGGACAGAGAGATGGGGGTAGCAGGCCTGACTCTCAGCCGCGTAGACCTGTCGCCCCAGCGCAGCAAGGGCCCGAGAGACCCAAATCCACTCCTCCAGCAAGGCCCAGACTCCCATCTCGGCCTAGCCCGCCTGCAGGTAGCCACAGGCACCATGGCCCATCTTCTGGCACAAATCGGTCTAGCTATACAAACGGTAACACTCGATCCTTACAGCCCAAATTAACTCATAGCCTCACCCTCCCTAGCTCTCAGTCTGCAAACAGCAGATACCACCAGAGGCCACGAAAAGATGGTGCCACTACAAGTAACAGGAGTGTCAGTCTTGGCAAGGCGTTATTTAACCTTGCTGAGGGCCATAGGCAGAAGAAGCTAACACGCCATGCTAGTGTCAGTGATGCTGATATGATGATGGGCAGCGCTGAGACACGGCAGCGCTCTCAGCAGACGTTGCGTGGCTCCAATGGTATAATGCCGACATCCATCACTTTAGATGCCCTGGCAACCTCGGCAGGTGACCTGGAGGCCAAGCTATCCCAGCAGCTTTTTGAATTTGAGAAAAGCTTGACTTCTTCATATAGTGATACCAACGTGAGCTCTGGTGCTCCCAGGGACATGTCTTCCGTAGGTGACCTGAGCCAGCAGTCACGTATGTTGCGCCACTTTTCCATAATGGACTTCGGCGATGAAAGCGATATCATGCGAGGCTCCTCCCATTCACCGGTGTCCCAACTGTTGCAGTCGAACTCTGCCTCGTCCTCACTAGAGAGGCGCAGGACCCTTCGTCCTCCCCCTCCTCGTCCTAGAGTCCTTCGACCCTCTGCCCCGCCGGCATACAAACCAGCCCGCCCTGCTCCGCGTGCCCCTCCTCGCTGCCCGAGACAAAATACTGCTCCTCCAACCATCTGCTACACCCCTGACGAACCAGCTCTAAACGTCCTCGACCAAATAACAGAAGGGAGGGCTGAGTTTGGTGACCTTGCGGCCGCCCAGGAACATGAAATCCAGTGTCAGCTGGAAGCCGAGAAAGAGCTCGAGAGAGAGATGGAGTTGGAGAGTCAGAGACGGAGGGAAGAGGAGGAAAGGTACCAGCTGCTGCTTCGGCTACAAGAGGTGGAGCACGACATGGAGGCTTATGCACACACAGCGGAGGAGCTCAGGAACATGTTGGAGGAGGAGGAGGATGAGACAGCCCGCATGCAAGCCATGGAGAATCTGGAGTTCTGCAACTACACGCTGGAGACACTGGCCCTGGAGCAGCAGCAGCTACAAGGTAAGACTGTCGGGCGATTTATTGTTTGGATGTTGCCATTTATGACTTTATTAAACCACTATATCACTCTGAGATTGGGCGTTTTAGAGTAATAAAGTGGATTTAATATCTTTGGCTTTTGAACTGTTGGTCCGACACAACAGGACATCACTTTCTGTAAATGTTGCCATTAACATTGTTATAATTTGTTTTATTTAATGTAGGTTCTAATCATGTTTTAAAGCATCAAACCGTTTTGCAGGTATTGATGTCAACACAAGAATATCCTATAAACGGATCCGGGTGTGTGAAATGTGAAACTGGTTTATGTATCACTTAAAATTTCTCATCAGTGGACTCAAACTACCACATGAAGCAACTGAGATAAAAAACATCATCAGCTTTCAGGCAAGCAGCATCAAAGAAGCCAGACCACGTCCACCAATGTAGATGTTTTCCTTCGGAAGTCAGTGAGCTGCTGTAGCTGGAAGGGTTAGTTGGAAACATTGCGAGAGAGAAGACAAATAAAGTAGAATTTGTTTTGCCTGATGTCATAGTTTACTTCTGAGGCGCTGTTGCCTGCAGGTTACTTCAAAAAGTAATATTCAGTCGCCGAAGACTAACATGTAATATTGCAGGAATCTGGAAATGAGCCATTAGTGCTTACCAGATTTACTTTTTGACTTGTTATGCTGACACACACACACACACACACACACACACTATTTATTTGAATTCCACTGTAAACTATGCAAACGAGACATCCCTTTTTACTGTCCATAATAATCAGCGGAAAGAGGATTGTGTATGTAAATGAAGGGTTATCATAACTCTGTGTGAGTAGTGTGTGTGTGTGTGTGTGTGTGCGTGCATATTTTGCTTTGTCTCACTACACTGCCAATTTAGAAAAGTATATTGAATGTGGCAGAATCAGCGTGTTGCTGCAGGGTTCGGGTGGAGTAACAGGAAATTGTGAATTTGAGGTAAGCTTTGTCAGGTACCGTTCGCGTTTAATTAAGTTTTTAAGAATTGATAGTCAACGGGTTCAACAACAATAGTTGTAGCGCCAAAGCTAATCATCTGAGATTTGTTTTTGCCGTCTCATACTGTCTGTGCGCTCGGTTCTGTCTCTGGCAGCCCAACACTTTTTCACATAGGTACGAGGTGCATTCCTGCACATAGTGAGAGGGGAGGCAAAGCACGTGGGCCTCCGTCTCTTTTTCCACTCTCTCTCTTTCTTTTGGTCCCTCTGCCGCTATCCAAATATCCTCTTTCACCTTCATCGCGGTTTCCTCACTCTGCACCTTTTCCTCCATCATCTGTTCTTCAGAAGGAGTGAGGAGAGGGAATACATCGGGTGTGTATGTTGTGAGTTTTGCAGTAGTGGAGACAGACAGAGAATGGCCCGTTCGAGAGCGCGACCCAGAGTGTGGTTGTGGCGAGCGGTGACATGGCCTGTGGCACATCTCTCCACGCTGTTTGGACTCCATCAGCAGGCCGGGTCCAACAGAGTGGCAGGTAGGCTTGAGCTCGAGCTGGTGTTCATCAGTCAGTGTTGTCAGGGTGGGCCGAGCATTGTGGGTGTTTTTGGAACATCACGTTTTCTCAGAGCCACAGCTAGGAACTGCTTGCTATAGTAGCAGTTCTCACTGGTCAGTTAGTCAGTGCAGTAGTTGGGGGGTTTGGTGCCTTGCTCAAAGGCACTAAAACAGATTTGTAATTGACTTTACCTGTATGGATGCAACGCCTTTTAAGGGAAGCAGGATGGAAATATTAAGTGTTATTAAGAAGCTTTCAGCCTATTTACTGCCAACTACCAGGTTTCTTTTTAATGTTAATGTGTCTCATGTTACACTGTACTCACAGTTTCAGTTATATTGCATTCCCATTGAATTCATGCTAATTGAATGTGTCTTTTTGGGGATCAAAATCTAATCAGTCAGTCACAGTGGAGGCTATTGTTTACCTACTCTAAACATATCTTGCTAAGGTAATCTGATTACTACCAGATGTTTCCAGCTTATTCTAATTCAATACTTTTCCTCTAATCTTGTTAGACATTATAGAAGTAAACCAATAATCAGTAAATGCCTGTGTTTCTTTCTATTTGTGTCGCATTCAAATGACTCATATCCTGTTAGATTGTATCTGTCACTCTCCAATGGTCCTCAATAGATGATCTGTATGGCTGTCAATGACAGGTATCAGCCTGAGGGCAGGAAACTCCCATTGGCAACAGGTCATACCTTCTAGGGTCATGCAACCACATAGTTTCCATTCAGTCATCACACGACAGGAATTCTCACACCCTCCTTTCATGATAATAATATCAAATATTCCATCAGTTTCCCTTTGGCATTTGTAACACTGTTTGATGTGGAAATGGACTAAAGATTGATTTTTGAGAGTTAAGATTCGGCACTTGCAAGGAAAAGCAGCCAAGCACACTCCCATTGCAGAATATTTGATATGGTAATCATCAACACATTACTCGGACACACAAGCTTTTTAGTGGGATTTGTTGGTCGGATGTTGTGTTTCCCTTTGCTTTCCTTTTTTTGTTTCCTTAGCTCAGAGGAAGGTGTGTATGCATCAGACATAGCCTCAGGATCTTTGTTGCATAAAATGTGTTTGTTATCCTACTGCTATGAGTCTACGCGCACACACACACACACCCAGGAGTGAGTGTTTGTCCGTGCTTTTGCAGGGTGTGTTCCTGAGTGTGACATTTGGAAGACAATGGCAGCTTATTGTTGCAAGGCAGGGAGTAACTTCAACGTCAGGGTCTGCCTGCACTTCACCATGCAGAGGCCAGTTCAAAGTCCTCATAGAAGCTGAAAGAGGTGTGATACTAAAGCAAAAGAGAAAGTCAAACATGCTAACAGAGTGTATCTTTTAATTTCATTGTTATTTTCATTTAAGAGAGAATATTCAAGAGTCTGAGGGTTATGATGAGTGGAGTACTATGTATTTCATACCTTGTGTGATTATTTAAACATTAGGCTGCTGTGTGTGTGTGTGTGTGTGTGTGTGTGGCTGTAGGACTGGGGGACACGGCTGAATCAATATCTCATTGTAACAAACAATACTTTTCTTATATCAGTTTTAAAACAGGGTAAACGTATGCAAAATCACAGACGGAACAGTCAATTTGGTGTTTAATTGAATGAGCTGTGTTTTACATTACATCTGACAAAACTCTAAAATAAAACGTCATTAACTAATTTTGTTATATTTGTATCTCAACCACATTTTGAAACACAATGTGATCATTTCATCACAAGGAAATTCAACTGATTAATAGATGAATGATATAATATGAGGACATATCTGTAAATAAGTCTGTGCTTGGTGCTGTTCGCTCTTTTCTCACACATTAGTGCAGGTTGTTCTGTCTCCATCTCTTTGTGTTTCCTCTTTCCTTGTTTAAGCTCTTTGACCTTCAGCCTCCTTTAATTCTTTAAACCCACTATTAGAACGCCACCATCAGCCTCCATGATACCACAGCCTGATCTATTTAACACTGTTTTGAGGCTCTGTTGCGGCTTCAGGTTTCCCCTCATTCAGCCGTACAAACATGGAGACTTCTAGGCTGCAGACAGCCTGATATATGACCTTTTTCCTGGACATCACACCACTTTTTCTAGATGTGCCGAACGTCGATCAAGCCCTTCACAGCCACGAAGAGGAATGTTGTATTTGACATTCCAACAGTTGACACACGTACACAAACAGAGTTTCAGTCGTGTTCAGCTACTGAAAGCTGAGATGTTGAACACTGATAATTAAACAGCATTACGTAAGAAAAGTAAAATGTCTAAGTAAGGTTTCTATGCTCAGCCTTACTTTGTGAAACTGTGCACTGCAAATGGTTTTTTGCAAATTTCACTTGAATTAAAGAAAGAATTACTTGCAGGTTTTCACTAGTTTTCTAGTAAACAAGACACATAAGGGTGCAAGATACAATCATTCAGTGAGAATGTATTATGTAGTGTATACAGAGAATATAAAGGCCCGTTGTGTCGTTGCTTGAGTCATAATTATTGTTTTGTCTCTTCCCTGTTTCTTGCTGTTGGTATAAGATTGTCTTCAAGTTTAATTTCCCTGTTTCTGATTTCCTTATTCTTTTTCCTGGTTTTTAAGAAGGTTTATCTCAACTCAGCTAACCAGACACCAGTTTAATCAAACCAGGAATGTAATTTTACTTTTTATTCACTTATTTATTTATTTACTTTTTTTTCCTCCAGTTTTAGTTTTAGATTGTTTGAATTGATGGTAAACTGAGACTATCCGACATGTATGTATCTGTGTGTATCACGTGCACTCGAGTGTATGCAAGGCCTTTAAACCTGTCCCTTTAGTGCCTCCCTTTTTCATGGAGAGCTAAGGAGGGGGAGGGATATATTATACTCCGGCTTTATTAAGAGTTTTTTTCTCACACCAAAAGATCGTGTCTCTCCTGAGAGTGAGGACAGTCCCCAACAAAAGCTCATTGTACACACCAGCAGCTATTTTTTCAGAAGCTGCTCTGGACTAATCGGACTCTGTTCTCTCAAAAATCGTTCCCTCTCCACAGTCATCTAAACATAGTAGATATACTTCATGCAGATCTTTCACTTCACTTGTTTTCTACGTCACACTCTCCTTTCGATCAATACTCCAAAAGAAAACTTGTTTTAAACTAAATCATGTTGATGTCTTCATGTACATTGGCTCCTTCCTGAAATGTAGGGCAAAGTTAAACGGACAGATTGAGCTGTTTCAGTTCACCCACAAATATCATGGTATTTTAGACCGGTGTTGGAAGTTAGAATATGTAAGTTGGAGCTGGTTGTAAGCACAGAAAGGAATGAGTAGCTTTTGTCACCACAGGCTGCATTAATGACCTGGTGAACATAGCAGTGAAACCAGCAGGAAATAGCAAACACAAAGAAAACAGGATAGAAGGAAGGATGGAGGATTGTTCATGGTAGAGGAAAAAAAAACATTTGGTGCCAAAGCCTGTAGCCCCTTAAAGGCATACTGTGAAGTTGGTCTGCATCTTCCATCAAAGAAAATCTACAGGCAGATTGTTTTCCTGCAGATAGAGGTATGAGCCAATTGAAACAATGGGAGGGGCTGTTGGGCTAATCCTCCACTCATGTGACTCTACTGAATCATTAACCCAAGGAGGCTCCTCCTTCAATAACCTTCCCCCCCTCTCCTTCCACGATTCGCTGAGATAGCTGCGGGGAGGGTACGTTTTGATTACTCTGAGGGTTGGGAGGTGCTTGGGCCAGGCAGTCCTGCTGAGGCATTGGAGAGGAGACAGAGAAAACAAGTGGGAGAGTTACAGACAATATGCCTGACAGGTGGAGTCTCCCACAGCGCTTTGTTATGGAATGCAGGACTTTGGAAAGAAAGACGACGCCACGTTGAACAGGAAACTGTCTCAGCACCGGGTAGGCTGATTTAAACAGCAAGAGCCATGAAGAGCCCGGTGGTTTATGGCAACCCAGTCATGTTTGGTCCAGTGGATTGGAACTATGCAGTTGGTGCCCCGGTAAGGAGAGGTAAGAGTGTGGACGAGCTGGGCGATGCAGGCTGGGCCAGAGAGACAGAGAGGATAGCCCATCTGCAACAGATTCAACAACTACACCAGTTTCAGCTTCAGCAGCAACAGGTTGGATATCCTGCATATGGAGTCGTTCCTCACGGACAGCCACAGGGACACATGGTGCCAAGCCCTGGTGACCCAGTTCCAGCTCCAGGCTGCCCCATGCCAGTACATGGCGGCATGATGGTGCCGATAGGTGGGCTGGGGCCACCTGCAGTGCATGTGCCTGCTCCATGGCCAGCACAATGGGAAAACCAAGCACAAATTAGACAGGGCAATGTCTGCCAGCAACCCAGTCGAGAGTATGATGACCTGCACAAGGCAGCTTTCCAAGAGAATGGGCCCCGAGGCCGGGATGTTTACTTCCACCCTGGTTCAGAGGATGGTTACCTAAATGTGAGGATATCTGAATGGAAAGGCGGACATTGTTTTTACCAGGGCCCTGAGGATTACAGCCACCAGGACTACAGCAGAGTGCCACAAGAAAAAGCCAATAAGGAATTAAGAACTCAAGAAGGGTTTGGTAAATTGGACGAGGACAGAAGAAGAAGGGACGACTGGGACAGAGAAAATGACCGTTATGACCACAGGAATCCTAGAGACTTGGAGGAGTATGATCGTAAGGACAAATACAGCCACAGGGATCATTATGACAGGAAATATGAGCGCTGTGACGATAGAGATCAGCAATATTATGACAACAGGAAACACCGTAATCATGACTCCAGAGAACCAGACAGATACAACAGTGAGTATGAAGACTCCTATGATCGTAAAGACACCTATGCTCGCAGAGACAATTACAGGGACAGTGATCACTACGATGACCATGATAGGGATTATTATGATTCTAAAGAGAGTGATCGCTATAGAGATAAGGAATATTACCAGCGTAGAGAGGAGGACCGCTACTATGATGAGCGAAAACGTAAGGACCGTTATTATGACCAGCACGCAGAGGATCGATATGATCGCACAGAAAGTGACTACAAAGACAGAGATGACTATAATCGAAGGGGTGAGGGAACTTACACTAGTAAAAGAAGGGGCCAGTATGACTCTGAGCTGGACGAGCACAGTGGTTACAGGGAGAGTTACAAGGATCCAGGTGATGACAGGAAAGATGAGCCCAGAAGGAGAGACCCCTACAGAGCACAGGGGCACTATGAGCGGAGGGCTGTGGACAACTACGACCATGAGAATGAAGACCGCTACAATTCCAGGGAAGGCGATCGTTCCCACTACAAGGCCAGAGACAGATTTCGGGATTTGCGTTCAACATCCGTAGATTCGCGATGCGAGGAATACCCTAAAAAAGATACCAAAACACACTGTGAGCAATGGGTTGAGCAGCAGAACCAGAAGTTGGCGCTCAGGGAAATGCACTCTTTTGAGGATCCCGTTATATACCAGCACAGTGACGATCAGGAAAGGGGATACGAGTCGAGCGCTGGGAGCATTGGTTCAAAACGGGGTCGCAAGCCTGTTTACATGGGCTCGCTAGATCGTAACAGCTTCTACAGGAAGACAGCCCCGAGCTCCTTGCAAAAGTCCCATTTTGCCACTACCAGGAAACAAAACAAAGGTAAACACAAGGATACTGTCATGTGAGAGCATATACTCCACATGCTGTATTTGCACAACATGAGTTACGTATGTAATGCGCAGGTACAACTCCACTTCACTTAACAGATCTTGACAAAAAAGAGGGAACATGGTTTGCAAAGCTTCTTTTCATTCCCAATCCCTTGAGATAAAACAGGGTGGAGAGGTCGATAGTCATTGGTGTCTCACTTCTTATCATTGGTGACCTCCAGAGGTGCTCTTCTAATCAATGCTGGGGGCTTCAAAGTGCTGACTAGCCAGACTTACTTCCTTAGAATGTGTGTGTGTGTGTGTGTGTGTGTGTGTGTGTGTGTGTGTGTGTGTGACAGTATCACCTATCTCACAGGAAGTTGAACTGTCAGGAATTTGTAGGCGTAAGGACCAACAGGACAGGTTTTGTGGGTTCTTGTGTTCTTTAGTCTCTCTCATTTGCTGCCATAGTCTTCCTCACTGATGCTATGTGCACCCATAACAAGTCCCTTCAGTTGATGGCTGTTTTCAGGCAGAGATACACTTAAAACTATATCTTTATAAAGCAGTTCAATGATGAGTGAAGTTGCCCTGTTTTAGAGATAATTTCAAGTATGTTTTGTATACAAACAATATATTTATTTACTATAAACACCTAAACCTAAATATCCACCTTGTTATGAAGTTCTGCGGACTTGATTTGTCATTTTAACCAAACTGATTGTGATTAATGTATTGAAAATAGAAATACAAACTTAACCAACCTTAAAGTTTACGGCTGGGTGTTGTTTGAAATCTTTCACGATTGTGGTCAATACAATATCTGAGCTTCAGTTCAGATAGCAAAACATTTTGACAGTTCTAGGGGAAGTTTAGAGAAAGTTTTAAACTGTGCCTTGCATCAGTGAAATATAGTCCAAAGTAAGAAAAGTTTCCTGACTTAGATGAGGAAATATCTGCCATTTGATGCTTACTTACATATTTCAGTTGGTCTGCACTCAAAGTGTTGATGTTAAATACTCAGCCCCAGGGCAATGATGTTATCACCTTTAACACTGAGAAAAGGTTCAACGGTGCAGTTATCTGTCAACATGAAAACAAACTAATACTACATCTAAAAGTAGGTGTGCTTGTGTGTGTTTGAGTGTGTTTCATGAGGAATCGAAGAAAGAGAGAGCACTCTTCTGACTCACTTCATTGTGTCTGAGAAGAAGCAGGTGGCGCCTCATGACCCATCCCCCAGTTACCTAGAAACACACACATGCACGGCCACACACACAGACACACACACACACAGTAAACATTGGCCCCCACCACACATCCACTTCGTGAGTCCAAGTATTAATCCCTAGCGTCAGCATGGTGTGTGGATGGCGGGGGTCTGTCTGGTGCCAGGCGGTGGCCAGCACTGGCCTGACTCCTTCACTGCAAGACTAGACTGAATCTCTCTGTGTGTGTGTGTATGTGTGTGTGTGTGTGCGCGAGGTCCTACAGAGGCTTATTTGAGAGATGACGCCATTTTTAAACACACATGCACCGTGCTTGCCTTCTGCAGTGTCTTGTCATCCTTTAATCTTGTTAAACTGTTTCAGCTCCGTCAGGGGTTTGGTCGAGTAAAGCATTTGATAGCACGGCTAAAAACATTAGGCCATCTTGTTGCAGCGCTTATTGGGCTTACGCCGTGATTCAGTGACATTGAGGTGATGGCCGAGGCTTTTTGACCGTGTTTAAGGGCATTTGTTCTCAGTAACCACGTTTTAGATATATGAGACCTCTCCCTGGGTCAGAAAAATCCATAGAGCTTAGTACATTGCAGCTACAGACTACTGTTTCTGCTGACATGCATGTACCATTACAGTTTGGGTCTAGTTATAATTATGTTATGAACTTTGTTGTGTGCATGTGCTGCTGTCACAGGCTTACATTTTGTAGGTTTAACCAAAGAAGGCAACATAATTGGCAAAATGTTTTTTTTTCTTTCAGGAATAAATAGCATAACAGTCTAACCTATTTATTGTTTGAAACTAAATACCTATGGTCACACTCTTGAACTTTAAAAGAAAATAGTCTTCCGCTGTATGGCCAGTGTTTGAGCATCTGCGTGAATAATGTGTCGTCATCCAGCTATGATCTGGCAGCGTATGCTCTGTAATCCTGGAGCAGTCGGTGCTATTGGTGGGCAGCGGTACGAGGGTGGGGCGGGGGAGTTGGGAGTTAAAACGAGATCTCAAATCGTCTGACAACATTGCTCTAAAGACGTCTTATCTCACTGCTGGCAAGCAAAAAAAAAAAAACATTTAGCTCATTAGTCCAAAAGTCTGCATGAGTCAGTGGTGGTCACACTCACATGCTGAGCATGCATTTCTTTGTGGTTCATCCTTATTGCTTTTCTTTTAAATGATTTCTAATAATCATGAAGATTGTTAAAATTTTCCAACTGCAGTGCAACTTTTCTAACATGTCTATGGATCATGTTTCAAAACAATCCTTGTGTAATAATAGTGGAAGAATCTGAGAAATGCTTGTTAATATGAGTTTTTTTATACTCCATATTAGCTGTTGTCTAAGTTATTGATATGGTCACACATACTGCAGCACCTCATGCCTCCAGGTTAGAGGATGCTACTGGTACCTGCATGAGTAAGAAGACTGATTTCATCCGTACTTTGTCTGATAGAAGTGTGGGAAAAGACAACTGATCTTTGACCTGGTGGACTTTCTCTTCAGGATTCCCCTAGATTTACATTACAGTATCAGTTTATGTATATGATTTTAAATTGTGAATAATATAGTTATTAAATCTAGTTTCATTTTAAGAGCAGGTGTAAGCCTGATAGTTAGCTGTTAGTGTCTGTCAGTTCAGTGTATTGAACATTAGAGCTGTATAGAGCAACTAAACAGAAAGTTATAGTGAACCATATAGCCTTTATGCATTTGTTAGTGTTTACATTCAGTAGCTTACCTTTTTTGATGATATTAATAATACATAAAATGTGTGGTTGTATTTTAAGGAATAAAAAGAAAGGATACCTTTTAGGTAAATCAATGCACAGAACAGTTTTAGGCAAATTCTCTTGTTTACTTGTGGGGACACTCATAAAGCCCTCAGGCAGATCTTTGTCTTTACTTGTCATACAATGAGCAACAGATATAATGCTGCAAGTTCAGTCGTCTCAAAGCCTCAAGAAAGTTCTCACACTCGGGTTGTACTGAAGCTACACAGACGGTAAAGGTAAAAGACTCTGAGTCATCACACTGTATGCAAAATGGCCATATTAAAATAGAGAAAATGTCATACAATGTACAGCTTCTCCTTTGCATTTGGAACCATTTAAAAATATTTAATTCTTTGTATATGTTGTATCATCAAAGCACCTGTGGGGCCCAATAGACCCAATAGACTCATTGTCTTCTCCTTCTCCATTAACTTGAAGACGGTACAGCTTTGTCTTTGAATAGGTCCCTCTCTTAATGCCTCTCTATGCACATATGCAAAACTGATGGTCTCTTGAAGTAATTGGACATTGTTCGTCATAGAAGTGAGACGAAATGAGAAATTCCAAGGAAGCCAGAGATCCCGCTCCTGGTCCCATTTGCCATGCAGCATTGTAGCAACGTATTTATTCAACTTGTTAATTAGACTGTAGTCTTATCCACCTGCAGATGAGAAGAGTTGTCTCTCTAAACACAGGATTGATTGAGAAAATCACATGTGGAATGTTACATGTGTCAGCACACAACCTGCTTTTTTAATGACTGTAATTACAAGAAATTCCTAACAAGGCTCCATAAAGGTTGCTGAGAGATTCTGCCAGGAGCAGGAATGTGACCTTTTGACATTTGACCCTAAAAAGAGATAAACAGGATTGTATGTCACTGAATGAACTCCCCTTTTTAAAGTTTTAAGGGACCTTCTACCTGATGGCAGAAATGTGGACAAAATGGGGGGGATATAGCAAAATAAACATGCGCTCAGTCAATTGGCTGATTCAAAAATGAAGATTTTGTTCCTGCAGAGAAAATAAATAAGTGCTGCCTCTTTCTCTAAAACACAAAGTCAACCTGTGCAACAGTTTGATGCCCTTTAAGAGTCTTGCTAATATTTACTCTGCCTGTGCTGACATATTTTTTCTTATACCGGTTACCAGTGTCACAGATTATCATTTTAATACATAACGTATTAATTACAAGTCATGGCTTGCATGTTGTTCGGTAAAAGAAAGAGTCTTTAGGAGCGTGTATCAACTTATTCTCATGTCCCAACTGAACACACTCACGCAGAGTTTCCCATGTGATCAATTCAGCGAAGCCACTCCTTGCTCTCCAAAACTTGGCTCGATATGAGGAGGCCCCCCCCCCCCCCCGCTATTTAGGTTGCGATGGCAACTGTGCATTCTGCTGTGAACTTTGGAGCAGAGCGCACGCACACAGCACTGATTGTGTGTCTGACCTCAGAGCGCTCCGTGCAGGCCAAAACTTTTGACTTTACACAGATATTAGTGGAGCACGCTGAGTGCAGACCATGCATTCAGAGAAGTATTGTTTGAAAACTGGATTTGCTACGGTCGGACAACAAAATCACAGTTCAAGAGAGAGACATTTAAAGAGGTTTACTTGGATTATGTATATTAAAGAGTTAAAAATATGCTTACGTGCAAGATAACTTCCCCTTAAAATTAAGGGGAAGATGTTGAATCTAGGCATTGTCATTTTTGATAGAATTGAGGTCGTCAGAGGAGGAGCCCGGTCAGGTGTCAGTGAACTGTGAAACATGAAACAGATTAATCAAAGAACTGGACTTAATCCATGCTACTCAGTAAACCCCCCTAACAAATGTTACAATAGCCAAATGTGAGTTCTTGAGGCGTAAAAGCTCAGAAATTAAGCTTTATGCTGTATTATGTAATAGCAGCATTAAAACCTGACCAGATAAACAAGGCATCATACTCTGAATTTCACCACCAAACATTAATATCTGAAATATAACATTCAATTAGATGCCTTTTAACAAATGGATTAATTAAGCTCAGTATTGACTCTCATGTGACACCTGACGGTGCGTAAACAGGTGAAGGACAGACAACCAACATGTGAAGTCAGGATATAAAGTTAACCACAGTAAAGATGTTTGTCATGTCAGACATAAACTTTAAAAGAGGCGAGGATAGAGGCTAGCGTGACAGGTACATTGTCCCAATGCCACACTACATACTAGCCAACACCGTGTACTATGTCCATTAGTATGTAGTATTGGGATGCAACACGTTGAAGCAGGACACCTGTTTTCTCATCTCATTCGAAGCAACAAGCAGCGATGGTCCAGCTCCAGGTTTTATTCTCTGCCAGAGTGGTCGTCCTCCGTGGTGTCTGTGTGTGTGTCTGTGTGTGTGTTTAATGATGGTGGGTTCCCATCCATTCTCATGGTAATTGGAGGTCTGGAATGGAGTTTCTGCAGCGGGACACACAGTCCTCTACAAGGCTCAGGAGCTGGACTTCAGATTGACAATGGACTATCGTAGAATGGTGTCGTTGTTTGAACCACCATATGTGTGTGTCGGGGTGTGTGCTTGTTTTTGAAGGGGTTTGAAGAAAGTTCCGAGCAGCAGGTGCGTGAAACCTCACGTCTTCTCTTTTCTCCCTCTTGCTCTCTTTTTGTCTGTGTACGAGGCAGCGAATTACAGTGCATTGGAGAGAGCAAACATTACAAGGAATATTCTCCCTAAAATTCATTGTTTCTTTTGTGAATCCAAATGAATATTATGAACATCATCGCGTGCATTAAAGTGGGTGAAGCTGGAGAAAGTGGTAAAAGTTAAGTAAAACTTAACACTTTGGTTTCGGTCAAACGAACGAAAAACGCAGGATATCATATAAATTAGACGATGCATATTAACCATAAGTCATAGTCCGAGTATGTGATAGCAAACACTCCAGTCACAATCTCGCTAATCTTTGGTCAACCTTAAGCAATGCAGTCTGACTGGGCTGTTCTTTGTTTGTGCCACCAGATATGCACCATTGCCTTTTGTTAAATCCTTGATGACCTGTGCTGATGTGTCAGTTGTGACTATAACTGCGGTCATACTGAGTGTTGGAAGATAGAAGGTGTGGCGCACTGATTTATAGCGCTATTAAGCACACTCCCTGTCTCAGAAATCCAGGCTGCGGTGTATTTTTAACTATAAGCTTAGTGTTGTGGAACATAAAGGGGTGGTGATGGCAATCAAGTGGTTTTAACTTCAACATTTTTAAAATTGTCCGAGCATCAGAGCGTCATCGACAGCGTTAATGGATTTAATAATCAGTTCTCATCCCCTGTATGACCCATACCCCCCCCAATATACCAAGACATTACACAGGCAGTCTCTTTGTTTTATTATTCCAAACTCTCTAACATGTGTAACCAGGTCAGCGCTCATTCATTAACCCTCGTGCTGCCCACTCATTAACCCTCGTGCTGCCCACTTTCTGTGCAGACACCTCCTAGCCTCCTGCAGAGTACGCACCCAGATCTAATCAAACTGTTTTCTTCCCCATGAAGAGTTTAAACATCTCTTTTGTTTAACCTGTCAAATGTTTTTTTTGTTAGGACTGAAAATGCAATACATTGCTTTTTGGATATTTACTTAGCAGTTGCCTTCATATCTGATACAGTAGACATGTTAATGGTTGTCGTGTTGCAGGTAAAAAAACAAGATGCAGACGGCCAAAATGCCAAACTTGAGGCTTCAATACGGCAATCCACACACCAACGGGTGTCTAAGACTAAGTCTTTGTAGATACAGTCTATGGTTGTACCTGATTGGGAGGATAACAGGTCTTTATTCTGAATAGAAATTCCTTGAATGCTTTGTTTTCCTAATTAGAAAACTGTGTGAATTTGCTGGCTTGATACAATACTGCGGTTATCAGCAGCATGTTGTCGTTTGCACTGATTGATTAATCTCAGATTGTTGGCATCCAGTCACAGGTGGGTGATTCATGAGATGCTAATGCTTCATTAGAAGTGATTGTTATGTGGGTGTTTCCTGTTACTGCAGACTGAGTGACACGGGCAGATCCAGTTCCACAGGCTGACAGTTTTATGTTCCACCTCATGTTACGGGCACCTGCGATTGCGCGATTGGCTCATTAATGTAATGTATTTCTTTCAAAACCAGTAATTGGATGAAGAATATTTTTGAATAAAATCTCAATCACCAAAAATCGCAGTTTGCAGTAGTTACAACAGATTTGAAATGAATGAGGTTTATTATAGTTCAAGCCTTTTGGTGTGTGTGTGTGTGTGTGTGTGTGTGTGTGTGTGTGTGTGTGTGTG
>NW_022280034.1:7963926-7973111 GCF_004355925.1 Anarrhichthys ocellatus
TGTGTGTGTGTGTGTGTGTGTGTGTGTGTGTGTGTGTGTGTGTGTGTTTGCACAAACAAGATGCCTGTACCCTCCATCTATACAATACTTCACAGAACAAAGAAAAGTGGAATTTGCTAGAAGTGGGTCACATTCTGGTCATGCTGTTTCGCAGGTTGGTCATGATGGAAATAGCTGCGTATTTAACCATGTGAAGTGGAGCATATGATGTAATTGTGTGTGTGTGTGTGTGTGTGTGTGTGGAGGATCAAACATGGGAATGAGCCGATTGAGTCTTTTGTTTTCAGCCTCTCTTTGTATTGTGTTGATACTGTATGACTTTTAAAACCCATTAGTGAGCTACTTTCTCACCAGTGGGGGTGAAGTGCTGGAGTGTTGGCAGTTGGCAGAGCAGCAGTGACGGTGAGAAAAGCTCCTTTGAGTCGAGCTTTAGCCAAGTCACGTGAAGAAAGGAAGATGAGGTCGGGGGGGACAAAAGGCAGGTGGCCCGAGGATCAGACACACAGTCGGGTCATAAAAATCTTTGTTTGTATCAAAATATAAAAAGCTTTGCAATTAAGTTTTGCAAAGTCTTACGTGTGATCTTATCTCGATACTCACAGTTTGGATCAAAAATTTCAAATAACTGCTTTTATGTGATTCAAACAAAACTGTGACGGTGCAGCTGGCTGTGTGTGTGTGTGTGTGTGTGTGTGTGTGTGTGTGTGTGTGTGTGTGTGTGTGTGTGGCATGCAAATATTTTCAAGTGCATGGTCTAATGAGGGTAAGCAGAGTTAACTTCATTAGCCCCTGACAGCATCTGTTCAAGGAGCAAGGGTGACGTCACCGTCGTCCATCAACACAACGCAGCACATACTGCTTCCTCTGCTACTGAGATGTAACAGAACTACAGCAGTGTTTTCCTCTCCACAGATTCATTTATGCTAATTGATCACACTGATCCAATCAAAATACATTATTCTAACTTGTAGCACACGTGTTTATGCTGCTTCACAACACTTTGTAGTCACACTTCCAGGATAAGGCTGCTAATAACCTATATTTTGTCAACAAATCCATGAAGACACATTAACATGGTGTTAGTCCGTCTCATGATACTTTATGACCATCTTAGCCATTTGTTCCTACTGAATTCGTAAATCTTAAAAAATGGGCCTTGAATAAAAACTCTCCGAATTTATAGAGCGTAACTTATATTATAAAACTGCAGGTTTTAGCAAATGTTACTTAAACAGGAGTACATTTTGGGGGACTTCTTTCAGCTGCAGATTTGGTGCTCTGGCGAGTATTTACAGCACCATACAGTGGTGCATGTGGGATTGATTTTAAATAAACCACAGTGACCATGTTCATGGTAATAAAGGAACATGTCAGCAAGTCCAACAGTGTGGCTTAATTGATTTGATGAGTTTTTGGATGGCAATGGAGGTCGATGGCACAAAGGAATAAGCTCAGACTTTGGATACACAAACAATTCAGTTTTCTTTTAATGGGATTTGTTGACAAAAACAAAAGAATATCACGAGATCTCCTTTTAACCTGAGAGCCTAATGTCTCACTAAGTAATAAAAGACACAGATGGCAGATGTGAAGATTTTTTTAGAAACATGTACAACATGTATCATCACTCTCCAGTACCGTTATCTCTTTTCCCTCAGTCCCCCTCTAACTGCCTCTTCTTCAATGCCTGCTCGGTCCCTGAGAGCCTGTACGTCTGTAGTTGCTGTCACAGGCCATTGTGCCACACACAAAGAGCCTGAGTCCACTCCAGTTTTGGGTCCATTCATGAAGAGCAGTGGTGCATGAACCAGGCTCTCCCTCCAGTCCCAGGCACCCCCAGAGATCAGCCCTCTGGGAGTGAGAGGACAGACATTGATCAAAAGCTAGTCAGACAAGAGGAAGAGTAAAGGGTGGGCTGGCTGGGTGGGTGGGCGGGCAGGAGTATGTTTGGAAACAATGAATGGAGACATGGGCTGGGAACATATTTCTGTTTCCCTTTTTATACTCTGTTATCTTAAGAATAATCCCTTTGTGTGTTTTGTTCCAACAAGCTTCGTGTTTAGAAGTTGATAGATTTGTTGTCATAGATTGAGCCTAAATAATGCTTATCCAAAATATTACAAAGGGAAGATTAACATTGAAAAACATTTTCAGTTCAGTTTAGATGGAGCCTAAATCTGTCTCCTTTCCTGTCTCTCCAGAGATGACGCTGCTGTCGTCCCAGCCCAAACCGCTCGACTCAACCCCGACCTCGGACTCGACCCCCGCCGCCGGCGGTACAGGCACCGAGGATCCCGAGCTGAGGATGCTGGAGAAGAGGTCAAAGGTCATCGAGGAGCTGCTGCAGACTGAGAAGGACTACATCAAAGACCTGCAGATGTGTGTCGAGGAGATCATCGAGCCACTGCAGAAGAAGCGGGTAAAGAGATGTGGATGTGGGGGAGGTGGCGTACGTTAAGAGCATGGCTCGAAATATAGTAGAAAACACTGTTAGTCTGAAACACTGTAAAATATGGGTTTGTTTACAATAAGGGCTAAAAAATGACAAGGGATGGTGTCCCTTTCACTACAGCACAGAACACAGACGTTTATTTCAACACATTTATATTTCATATGTTTGGATTTGTGGGGTTATGTTGATATGAGGTGCCTGTGAAATAGTATTCAGCTCCAAGAGAAACAGAGTTTTACTGAGACAACAAGGGCAAAGAGAAAACATCAGACAATTTAAAGTAACAGATACGTTTTGAGCATATTTGGGATATGATTTCATGGGCTTTTCTAGGTTTCTGAATTAAGTCTATTGAAGCAAAACATAACCGGGATGCTTCAAAAGAAAAACAATCATAAAGTGTTTTTTCACTGAGCAGCACAGAGGAACTTTTTACAGTTTTCAAACGTTCTATCTGCATTTCCTAAAAGGTGAAGAATGTGGACTTTGATGGGCTCTTTGGCAACATCAGCTCAGTGATCGACTTGTCACAACGCCTGTTTGAAACACTGCAGGACACAGACTCTATTGGTAAGAAGCCAGTTTTTAAAAGATGCATATCCTATGACGTCCTTTTACCGGCGACTTCTTCCTGCATGCTGTGCTTTGTACTTTATTCATGTTTCAACCATAAACTGTCACCTGTCAACTATCACGACTTTGAACTTGTTAGAGGAAGTTTAATTCATAGTTAAGTTTTGCCCCCAAATTGATATGTCTCTGCAGACTTATTCACCTTTTTTGTCATATCCTCCTCCTCCTTCCTCTGTCGTTTCCCTTTTTAAATGAACACACGACCTTACGTTTCTCTACCCTCTGGTCTCAGGAACGATATTTCTTGACTTCAAAGCGGAGCTGGAAGACGTTTACAAGATCTACTGCCAGAACCATGATGATGCCATCTCTCTGCTCGAGAGTTATGAGAAGGACGAAAATATCCAGTGTCACGTGTTGGAGTGTCTGGAGAGACTGAGGTGAGTCACTGAGAGGAGGAAAATATGTCTGAAAAAGGGGTCACTCACTAGTTTGAGATTTCAGCTTGGACCTGTGTGTTTCACTTTAAAAAAAAACATTTTGCACTTGAGTTACCAAAGATTTGCATGTTTGTGTGTGTAAAAGCATGAGAACATGAAAGCAAGAGTGGCTACTAATATAAAAATATTCAGTTGAAATAACACATTAACCATAAAAGGCTATGGATCATTTATTGTTTGTAGAGTTCAGTATGTGAAAAAGTAATGGCAGCTGTATTGTTACAGCATGCGTTGTATGAAACCCTTTTCAAAATGTCACTTTAAACAGGTTTTACAGTAGAATAATAACTGTGAAATGCAGTTTGTAGACATGTAAGGCATTGCAGTCACGTTGTTATTGAGTTCGAGACTACAGTGAGGTTTCCTTTTAGCCGACAGTCGCATGGATTTAATTTATGATGGGGTTTCTTCAGCAGACTTTGAACTATGATTCATGGGCACATTTTGATAGAGAAGGGCAGTTACAGTACATCTTTAAACATAAGAAGTACCTTTTCTCCACTCCTGCTGTGTGCATGCAACATGGACCCTATTAGATGAAGCAGTTTGACTGCTCCTCAGTAATGTATTGCAGTGACAAAAATGTGCCCTACCTGGTTTCACCTGTCTGGTTTCACCATCAGTGACTCACACATTCGACTTTACGCTGTTGTAAATTAAGGTCAGCAATCCGTGTTTGAAGATAAACACAGGTTTTGTTAAGACCAGAAGCTGTAGAACAAAAAGGGTGCTGGTTCCAAGAGGGAGTCTTATTAAACAAAAGGATCAGGAGCTTGTACAGATGTGTGTGCTGTCAACCCTTTGTTTACATTTACTTTTAAAATACAATTTTCCTGTCTTTTTGTAAGTTAACCATAATGTTGCAATAGTCTTTTCTAAAGTGCGTCAGCGTATGTTGCAGCCCTTTGAGCTCTAAAAAGGTCATGTGTTCTGCCACCTACTAGAAACTGCCAGGTTTTACTGCCACACTGGGCTTCTGTCCAGCTTTAAGAGAAAATTCACAAAACAAAACCATAACAACCGTGGCTTTTTTATTGACCTCGCAAAGTTCAAGTCAATTTTGTGGATTTAGTCTCTGCATAAGCAACTACTCTTTTACGTACTGCAGAATTTAACACTTGTGGAAAAAAATGTAACATTCATGAAAATGATCATCAGGTCATAGGTTTTTTTAAATCCTGTTTTTGTTATCTTTCTATCTCTTTCCAATCTTCCCTTCAACAGGGCCATGTATCGCGAGTGGTAAGTCTCCATAACGAGTGTTGTCATGATTTCCAGCATGACAATCGCATGCCTTTTGCTCACTAACCCCCCTGGAAATTACCTGTGTGTGTGTGTGTGTGTGTGTGTCTGTGTCTGTGTGTGTGTGTGTGTGTGTGTGTGTGTGTGTTTGTGTGCACTGAGTGTGGAGGATTCTTAAAACATCTATGCTGCCATTTCAATTCTCTCTGCTTGACTGAGATGAACTCCTATTTTATTGTTTGTGTTTGCACGTGCATGTGAATTCTGCATACTGTGAAGAAAAATATGCATCCTCTTCTGTGGATATGCAAAGTAATTGTTGATTCTGGGAAACATCTAATGCCATCTTCTGGATTAAAACAGCAACAGCATTTTGCATTAATTGATCTTTTCTCAATATTATGAGAATGTTGTGACATGAAGTGTTGAAAGTTCTCTTTATGAGGAATAGAGAAAATCTGGTCACCAAAAATCCACCTCTATAAAGAATATGAAAAATATGTGTTTTAACATGTTTTACTGTATAGAAGTGGAAATGGGTTCATCTTAAATTTGTTAATAAGATTCCATAAATCAAACACCAATTTCTTATCCTTATCATGTCAACAGCAAGAAATTATATTTTAATAATGAGAAAAGATTTCTACTTTAGAAGAAAGTGATCACATAACCAATTGAGTTGGTTGCTAAATTAATTTGTCCTCTCGATCGCATTAAAAGCTAAGCAAATCAATAATTTTGTTTATGGTGCCTTCCCTGTTCTTTTATGTCTCCCCAAAACTGTATTGATCATCATCAGAATATGTGATGATGGTTACATATCATTGGATCATGCACATGATATAGAGACATGTGTTACATGACCATGGGACCATAAATCAATAGCTGTGACTGTGATAGTGGCTGGAATGCCGACTGTACATGAGTCTCTCACTCTTCACATATTGTCATTTTTTCCCTTCAACCAAACACTATCTGCTGTCTCTGTCCCTTCTTCAGGGGGAAAACAAATTACATCAACCTCGGCTCTTTCTTAATCAAGCCGGTGCAGCGGGTGATGCGTTACCCGCTGCTGCTGATGGAGCTGCTGGGGGCCACACCGGAGAGCCACCACGACCGGCCCCAGCTGACTCAAGCTCTGCTGGCCATCAAAGAGATCAACGTAAACATCAATGAGTACAAGCGCAGGAAGGACCTTGGTAAAAAAAACTTAAAGGCTGCTGTTTTTTTTTTCTGTGTTTGGAAAAGTATTTATCCAGTACAGAGTCTGAACTGTCTTCCCTCTGCTGCCCACAGTGGTTAAGTACAGGAAAGTCGACGAGGACACGTTCATCGACAAGATCTCCAAGCTGAGCATGCACTCCATTATCAAAAAATCCAACCGTGTCAGCAGCCACCTCAAACACCTCACCGGAATTTCACCCCAGGTACATCACTGCTCATTTTGCCAACCCAAGTGGTGTTGTGCATGAAAACGTGCTGGTTCTGATCTCTTTCTATCTTTGTCCTCTGTCGTTTCCACAGATTAAAGACGAAGCGTTTGATGAGGCTGAGAAGAAGTTCAGGCTGCAGGAGAGACTCATCAAGTCTTTTATCCGGGACATTTCCCTGTACCTGCAACATATAAGGGTAGGAGCATTGACCATGAACAACTAAAATGAGCGTCTTTGTTATTTAGACCATATCAGAAGTAGATCAACTTAGAAATACATACTGTGTCTGATTCATGCCATTTTCATTGCAAAATCTACATCTAATTAAGTTCTTGATTAAATGTTCAATATTTTGTCTTGGACTACTTGTATTTTTGAACAACATGGATTGTAATACAATGCATCTCTCTAGGAATCAGCATCTGTAAAGGTCTTGGCAGCCATCAGCTTCTGTGACATCTACACAGAGCGAAGTGTCCTCGACCCCGAGCGCTTCCAGAGAGCTCACCGCTGCATCAGCGACAAACAGTTCACACAATTTGTGAGTCTTCTTCCTCTGTTTTTGCCTCACTTAGTTGCTGTAAAAGTGCATTGGGAATGACCTCTGATCACATCACATTATCTGTCAACCCTCTTCCCCATTCCCTGAGCAGAAGGAGCGCACAGAGGCCTTAGTCATCAACCCGCTCACCCAGCTCCTCCTCATGTTCGCTGGGCCGCACAAACTCATCCAAAAGCGCTTCGACAAGCTGCTGGACTACGACAACTGCAAGGAGCGCGCTGACCGACTCAAGGACCGCCGTGTACAGGATGAGCTGCAGGCGGCGCGCAACAACTATGAGGCGCTCAACGCCCAACTTCTGGACGAGCTCCCCAAGTTCCACGGTGCAGCAGAGGAGCTGTTGACTGGCTGTGTGAGAGCTTTCGCTCAATCCCAGAAGCACTTCACGAAAATGACACTGGGAGAGCTGAGGCCTCTCCTCCAGGCTGTGAGTTACTTTGTTTATGAGGGTTTTGAAGGAAATGGGACATTTTCTTATGAATATATGGAACTGATTAGAAAACCTTTTTTTAAAATAACTCAGACTGTTTCTTTACCTTTGTCTCCAGTTTTCTAACAAAGCTGGCACAGAGGGCAACCTGATCTCTAAGTTCCAAGAAGAGTACGGTCGAGTTCTCCAACTTCTGCAGAGCTTTAGCTTCTGCCCAGAGAACCTCCCTCCAGCCACCTCCACAAAAAAGACCTTCGAGAAGAAGACTCTTGAGAAGCAGATCTCTAAAAAGCTGCAGGCGCCTGTGAGTGGAGCTCTCATTCCATTTGTGCCATACCTTATGATTAATGAATAATGCACGAGGAGATCACGATCTAACCGTGAGTCTTGTCCTTGTCGCTTTCAGCCCAACCACATCATGCAGACTGATGAGCACCGTGCAGGACTTCTGGTACGCTATGGTCCTGAGAAACTTTTCCAGGCAGAGAGAAACTTCAATGCAGCGCAGGATTTGGACATCTCTATACTAGAAGGAGACCTTGTGGGTGTAATCAAGCAGCAGGACCCCATGGGGAGCAACAACCGCTGGCTAATTGATAACGGAGGTAGGTCATTTGTACTGTAAGCACTGCACTGTTTTTAATTTATCATATTTTGATGTGTGACGCACCAATAAAATCTATTTCCATGTCTTCTCTTGCTTTTTTGTTTTGCAGCCGGCAATGGCTTTGTGTACAGCTCCTTCCTCAAACCCTACAATCCACGCAGGAGCCATTCAGACGTCTCCATCGAGAGCCAATCATCGAATGAGTCAGGCTACGGCGGCTCCTCGCCTGTTTTCTCCCGCCAAAACAGCAACAGCACACTGACCTTTAACCAGGACGCGGCCACCGTCAGCTTTTCCACATCGCAGCCCCAAACCCATTCATCGCCGCACCCTTCGCTGGACTCTGCCTCATCTCGTAGGAGTCAGCACAGAGATGCACCCAGCCTGGAGTCTGCCAGTCAGAGCAACTCCATAAACTCCTCCCCGAGAAATCCCTCAAATCGCAAGGAATACTCAGACCAAACGCATCGGAATTCCGCCGGTCTCAGAGACACAGAGCCTTCTTACCGGCATTCAGGCAATCACAGAGACACGTACGACGCGAGTTACGCAAGTCTGAGCAGCCACAAGGAGATGTCGGACCTGTCGGAGACAGATTCTTATTCCTCACTCAGAAACAATCGCTCACAGCGGTATGGACACACGGACAAAACCTACAGTTCATACCAGTGGAAAAATGGAGATAGTAGTGGCCAGAAGAAAAGTTCTTACTCCAGAGATGAGTACACCGAGCCCGAGCCGGAGCCGGAGCCGGTGCCGGAGCCGGTGCCGGAGCCGGAACTGGAACCGGAACCAGAACCAGAAGATGAGAGTGAATTAGATAGTCATCAGGTGAGATTTAGTGTGACTGCTGTGATTTAATGAAACATTTACCATACCAAAACAAGGGCAGACCATTTATTAAATTGATTGTAGTAACTAGCGTTAAACTTGAATCTGAGTTATTCTGATGAGTGAATATCCCATTTGTAGAAAAACAAACAATCCTGGTAAACATTGGTGCAGTGGGGTGTGCACTGCTGTCTGTCACGGCCATACTTCATCTGACCACCAGATGGGCCAAACATGTTAATTAATTCTGCTTTTAAAATAGAAAAAGACAAAACACAAACTAACGATGACTTTGTTTTTATTCATTTTTTTTTAGATTTACTACGCTCTCTACTCCTTTGACGCCCGTTGTGCCAATGAACTGAGCATCTCAGCCAATCAGCGGCTGCGGATACTGGAGTTCAAGGACATGAACGGCAACGGTGACTGGTGGCTGGGGGAGGCAGGAGGCCGGCGAGGCTACGTGCCTTCCAACTACATCCGCAAATCAGAATATACATGAACCAACTTTTATCCTGAGACTGTACTTGGACTTGAAGAAGTCTCACTCTGCGA
>NW_022280034.1:7973121-8021307 GCF_004355925.1 Anarrhichthys ocellatus
GGAATTCAGCCATCATTATAGTCTGTTAGTTACACCTTTGCTCTTCCTACTGTCACATGTCAAAATTACTTCTTTTGTGTCAGTTTCTCGCTCTTTGAACTCCACTTTTCAGAGAGGTACAGCAGCCAGCTGATGAACGCACGTGTTTTCATGATCTCTGATGAGCGATGGAAAACTCCTCAGGTCTACGGAAATGTCCTGGACAGCAACATGTTCTGTGCAGGGACTTTACAAGGGGGTATTGACTCTTGTCAGGTGTGTATGTTTATGAATGTGAAGAATATGCATGCAAGGGCTGTTCATACATTCACATGGCTGTTTTCAAAGCTATTGATATTAAATTCATCATTTGTATTAAAGAAAGGAAACATGATACAAACTTAAAGATTATATGTTGTAGACATCCCTTTTTTGGCATCAGTCATACACACGTGTACGATGCATTATTTCTTTCCTCAGAAGCCCCTACAGATAATATTATATTGTTAACTTGCCTTTTTTTAAACTCTACAGGGAGACTCAGGTGGACCCTTGATGTGTGAGCAAAATGGCACACACTATATCACCGGTGTGGTGAGCTGGGGTGTCTGCATGCGCTGAGAGGGACAAGCCTGGGGTCTACGCCAAAGTCCATGCGTTTACCAGCTGGATCAAAAGCAAGATCAACTGAACTACATTAGTTCAGTAATAACTGTGCGGTTTGCCCTGAAATGTATTGTTTATTTCGGGAGGAAAAAACAGACTAAAGCTCAGTTTGCCTTGAAAAGTTTATTTTATCAGCAATAAAACCAAATATTTACTCACAGCCCAGCTTTGAGTTAAAAAGGGGCATCGATACAAACTCAAAAAGCTGAACCTGCCAGACAAAATGTAGATCACACATCATTTCAGGAGGCCTTTACTTATTTCTCACTGAGCCTAGCTCAAAGTGCACTAGATTAGCAGACCTCGGAAGAAAACTGCATGTTTTGCAAGGCTGCAACAGGGTTTGCGCCTTGTTCCTTTCAACTCGCAGCCTGTGTTCATCTCTAAAGATTAAATAAAAAATGATGAAAAAAATCCTCTGCAGTGCTGGCAATACAGCTAGCCCAGCTAAATATCTTCTAAACACATTTGATGTACAGAATTCAAACTTTCATATTTCACACAGCATCACTTTTGTCCTGAAAACACCCAAATCTGTTTTGGTATTCTTGATGTTTTCCTTGAACTGGTGTTGAACATGGTTCTTTAGAGGTAATTTAAAACCATTTATGTTTTTAAAAAATGACAAAAAATAACTTGCTTTCAATCTGACAAATAAAGTTTCTTTCTGAATTCCTTTTTTGCTCACCACATACATTGACAATGCTTTTAACTTGACAAGTCCTGTCCTGATTCAACATGCGTAATACCCTCAGAAATCATTTCAACTTCCTTTTACACTTCATTATTGCACCTACAGTAGCTCATGTAGTATGCCACATCGATGTGGCATCTCATGTAACTACAGAGTCACAACAGTCATTTCGTCAAAGTAGATACCACAAATACCACTTGTAAAGTTAGCCACACTTTCTGAAAGTGGCCATCTCTAAACACTATCGTCTATAAAAACTCATCTGAGTTTACTCACTCTTCTTTTATCGCAGCAGCTTTACTAGACATAGATGTCTTCACTGTGTTCTGGAGGGCAGCCGATGAGGAGGAGGAGGAGGAGGTGGTGCTGGATTTCTTCTCCATGGATTTAAACGAGGATGAGGTGGTGCTGGTGGACTTTTTCTGGACGGTCTGGATGGTCTTTTTCCTCTTGACGTGAAGGACCTCCATGGCGTCCATGTTGACGCCTTGTTTAGTCTCCTCGCTGGTCTCCACCTGCTGTGAAGTCTGGTGCTGCTGCTGCTCCATCTGCTCCATCTGCTGCTGGCGATGCATCTGAAAGAAGGGCGTGGAGAAAGTTAACAGGATCATTTTTAAAGGACCTGCGCACTTTATTGTACGTGAATTGTTTATTCCATATAGAAAAAGTTTATTTGTACTAAATTACTAGATTTCATGTTCCCTCACCATCATCATGTGCTGATAATTTGCAATAGCCTCGTCAGTGGTGACTCCCTCAGCCAGCCCCAGCTCTGCAGCCCGGCGGGCCAGCTCGACCTTGTGGGAGCCGGGAGGGGTCCAGCCAACTCCTCTAGTTGAGTTCAGGTCTGACTTGTAGTTCACCTGTAACAAAAGGAAGCAACATTGATATTTTAGGAATCAAATTTGTTGAAATGGGCCTACAAGACCCTCTCGATATTTAAAATTAAAGTGATCTCCAAAACCAACCAGCATTTCTACACATGAATACTACACTGCCCAAGGTTTACTGTACGTCAGTTAGTTTGTCGCATACAGCAAAGAAACAATTGCCTATTTGCCTTTGATTTCGAGCAACATTCGCATTCACCATGGAGGTGTGTTTCTGGCCTCCTGATGAATATGTTCTATATTCACTCTGCTCATATCTCTGCTTTTGTTCTCCACCAACCCCTGAGGGGCATTCATGTATCTGGTTATTTAGCTGTTAAATGCTCCACTGTGTTCATCTGCTAGTCGCTCACTTTGTCTTTTCACCATTTGGGGCTGTCCACCGAAAAGGACACAAATTGAGAGTGGTTGTAGATGCTTAACAGATATGCACCATGTAAGCATAAAATCCTCTGAATTATATGGTATTAACGTATAGGTTTTGATACAGGGCTGCTTTATGAGGACATCAGGATTGGCTAAAACTGCAACTTTAGGGACCTTATCATTTCAGTTTCAAATTTTTCTTTAGGGGTGAACAATACTAAATTAGTTTGTAATTAATCAAATTACCATAAAGTCAATGCCACATAGAGGCAGAGGTCTCGGTTCTCCTCAGTGCAGTTTTCCTCCATAAAATTGCATGATTAATAGAAATCTTTAGTGTCTCATATATATAGTGAATAAATGTGAATTAAATGATGACACTGGCTGTATCAAAGCCACTTAAAAAAAAACGTTTTACAATAAACTCTACACATGGAGTGTGACTCACATCACTCTGCAGCTTGTAGGCCTGCTTGGCATGCTTGACATTGAGTTGCTCGTTGTCACAGGTGTAGTCGTGGAGCTTGCTGCGGTAGGTGAGGTCACTAGCCTGAGCCTGACTCTTTTTGGCCTGCAGGAACTCGGGCTGATCGGCATGCATTTTGTAGTGGCCCCGGTCCTCCTTGGACTGGCGTTTGTACTCCAGGTTGCTCTGGAGTTTGCTGGCTGCCAGGGAGTGCACCATCTTAGGGTCATCCTCCACACAGCGCAGCCCCACCTGCTGGCCCTTCTCCTTCAGGTGAGACTCCCTGTAGCGGAACTGTGGGAGGCAGAAAGATAGAGTTTTCAATTTGAATACCACTTTTACGGCATCATTTAAGTTGTAACTAAATTTAGTTTTATGGATAAGGGATTACATAGAGCAACTCCTGAATGATGTGCCTTAAAATTAGTTTAATATATTGATTATGCTGATTATGCTACATCCAGAATACATGAGCTAATCTTTCCAACCTCTGAAGTAATGTTTGTGCTGCGATAAAAAAGGCAACTGTACACATACAATCTTGAGAATGGCTGTAGATAAATAAAGCTCTTAGTAGAAGGTGACAATGAAAGATTAACTGTGTTTTCATCACATTATAATGCACTTTTCAAATAACAAAAAGGTGCATAGACAGTAAGAGCTGCTAATAAATCCTAATATGTGCTTCAGGAAAGTCTGAATTGAGTAAAATCTTTTCACAAACTGCATTATCACATGAACTCACATCGCTGGCAATTTCTCTGGAGGCCTTGGCCGTTTGGAAGGGAATAGCATCCAGCCTCAGGTCATGGCCCGCTGTCTTCACCTGCTCTCCAGACGCCTTGTAAACTTTCTTCATGGTAGAAGAATTTTGAAGATAAAAACGTCACAAAGTCATACTGGCATCTTTTGATGTGGATTTATAATCATTTGCTTGCATTTCGGATTGTGAGAAAGTATCTGAGGCGTGCCTTACATCACTAATCTGCTGAGCATTCATCTTGGCTCTGACGAAGTCTGGATCATCCGAGTGTAAAGTGTACTTGTGCATGTCATCATTCTTTCCAGATTTGTAAAGCCTCTGTAGTGTAGAGACATGAGAGTGATATAAACATTCATCGCACAACACCCACAATTATTGAGGAGTTAACAGTAAAAGCAACAGAAAGGTAGAAGGAGATTTTGTATTATTTTGTGAGTATGATTATCTTTTCAACCCACCTCACTGCAATGTTGATAGCTCGCCTTAGCGTGGAGAATATCAGGAGAGTCAGTCACTGAGGTGAACTTTAGGCTGTCTGGCAGCTGACGATACTTCTTCTGCATGAAGGAAGACCACACACACTTTAACAGCAGGGAATACAGATGGCTGAGACTTAGTCTCCGAGCGTGTAATAGGTCATGTTTAAAGTGAAATGTAATGTAGGCTAGATTCCTTGAACTTCTAGAAAAAATCAATATGGTCTGTGAAAAAGTAAAGTGCATTACAATTCTCAGTTAAATTGGGTTCCAGAAGTCAAATATATCACCAAAATGTTAGAAATATTAAAGAGGAAAGGCCATTTAGCAACTTACATTGAGTTTAATTCAAAGTTAGATTTATAATTAGACAAGATTTAGCTCAACAAAATAATAAATAAACAAATGTTTCAGCAGTCTGAAAAAATGTATATATATTTTTTCTGTCTGATCACAATATTAAGAAGTCAGTGAGGCGTGTGTTGGAGGACTCATAGTTGTATTTTCTGAATCCTGGCTACAGCCCTGTATGTGATGGTAGACACTTGTCACATTTACTCACATCACTTATAAGTGCTCCAGCCTTCTTAGCCGACTCCATCTGAGGTGCACCCACACCATCCCAGGCCACTCCTTTCATGTAGTTGAGGTCTGACTTGTAGAGATTCTAGATATCAGGCGATAAAATGTGTCAGTCAAGTTGAATCACATCAGTAATTTCCCCTTCCTCATCCACAACTCTCACCTCACTCTGCAGGTCGTAAGCCGTTTTGGCCCACTTCATGTCATCAGGAAGCACTGTGTACGCATGCAGTCTCTTCCTGTAGTCCTGTTCGCTGGCGAGGGCCTGGGCATTCTTAGCCGTCACCAGGTGAATCATGTCTGGGGTGAGGTGGTACTGCCCGCTGGATGTCAGCGCGTCCTTGCGGTACTCCTGGTTGCTGGCCAGCCGGCCCGCCTGCTGGCAGTGCAGGAGAAGCGGGTCGTCCGAGACGCTTTTGGACCCAATGTGCTTCCCTTTTTCCAGCAGGTGGTTGTGTTTGTACTTGTTCTGCAGACACACAGAGGTAATAACTGTAGTTTACTGCAATTTAATGTTATGAATCCTACTTTTATGAAGATTATAATGCACATTTTTAAACTCCGAGAGGTTGTTGATTCAACTCTATGATCATTTTATAAGGCTGTACTTTGTTGTGCTGCTGTATGTGGTTGCATTATAGGTATTTGGTATATGCATGTGGTGCACTTTAGGTGGATATGTTAGTCAACTTTTTTGACTTCATGTTTTTGAGTCTCGTCTGCTCTTACGTCACTGGCGATGCCTGTGGAGCTCTTGGCAGCCTGGAAGGGGATGTCCTGCATGGTGAGTTTGTAGCCCTGAGCCCTCAGAGTGTTCCAGGACTCTCTGTACTTGATCTGGAGCAGAGTGACAAACAACCAATGATCATTAACCTTAAAATTACACACATTGTGAAAAAAAAAGTCCACGGAATATTGTATGGTGCACAGGAAGTTGTAGTACCTCACTAAAGTTGGCTGCATTGATCTTTGCTTGTGTGATCTCTGGTCTCTCAGCTGTTATAGTGTAGTTATGCTGGTCACTCACCCCTTTCTCTTTGTACAAACGCTGCGAGAGAAATATAAAACAGCTGTGTACTATTGAAACAACAGGAAACAACAGCAACTGGAACAGAACTAAAGCAATAAGCTCAATGTCCCACCTCATTTGTGATCTGTCCACTGAGTTTGGCATGGACGATATCCGGAGAGTCTGTGACAGAGGTGTGCTTGAAGTTGTACGGCTGCTGACGGTACTTTTTCTGTTTCAGAAGAAATAACAAAGTGAGTGTTTGTAGTATTCTTAACAAGTAACTCAACAGTTAATATCAAGAAAATATCTACGAATATCAGCACGCAAGATATGTTCACAATTACATACTGTAGATCTGTAAGATCTAGACCCAATGTAGGCAAGATAACTTGTTTTGAAAAGAAGTTGTCCTACATCACTTATGAGGTCTGTGGCCCTCTTGGAGCCTTCAATCTGCAGAGCCCCGGTGGCAATCCAGGCTGCACCACGCAGGTAGTTCAGGTCAGAGCGATACACTTTCTGTGACAAACACACACAAATGAAAATAAAGTTATTGCTCCTAAAATGTTTCAGGAATAAACAAGACGAAGGCTAAGTCTGCAACACTTTAATCAAAGTGAAATACTGTAAGTATTGTAAAAAATATATTTGTGCTATCCAAATTAATCAAACATTAGTTTAATTAATGTTGCAACTTCAAAAAATAATAGTTTTTTTCTGTCTCACCTCGCTCTGTAGAGCGTACGCTTTCTTGGCCGCCTCCACCTTCATGTCGTCAGCAAACGAGGTGTACTGATGCAGGTTGAGCCTGTAGTCCTGATCGCTGACCAGCGACTGGGCCTTTTTAGCGTGGGAGACCTCCAGCATGTCCATGGGCAGGTGGAACTTCGAGAGCTCCTTTGCAGAGTCCTGCTTGTACTTAAGCTGGAGAGGTGCAAAGGGACAGAGGAGAGGTGTTTGCATTTTAACATACTGTATTTTTTTGAATTTGTTTTTTATCTTCTGAGTTACAGTTAAGAAGCACTTACATCGCTCTGCAGCGCGCTGGCATGGACCGAGTGAGCGATGCTCATGTCATCCTGCAGTCCCTTCAGTCCGATCATCTTCCCTTTGGTCTTCTCAAATTCTTTTTTGTACTTTTGCTAAAATGACAAATAATTCACTTGTTACTTTTTGTAAGATGAGTTACGTGAGATGCTGTGTAAAATGTTTCAATTCGTCAGTCTGTGCAATAGTCAACTACCCAAAACTGAAATTAAAACCATCATGTATCAGTGATCTGCTGTTAATCCATCACATAGACAAGATTTTACTGTTGTCTGAAGCTCTCTCGTTTGAGAATGTCATGTCAATTAAAAATGCTTCTTTGTGTTAGAAAATAATCGGTAAATTCTGCTGACAAATATATATTTAGGCCCACACTGAAAAATGTTATGACACGATAAGAAGAAGTTGCAAGCTCACATCACTGAGGATCTCTGTAGACGCTTTGGCAGACTGGAAAGGTATGGCATCCAGACGCAACTTGTAACCGCCATCACGTATCTTTTTCCAAGATTCCTTGTAACAGCTCTGAAAATTCACATATGTATAAACTCAGTTCAACATGAAAGGCCACACACACACACAGTCAGCTGACTGGATGCATTGATTGGTTGTCTGATGGATTTCACATGTGTCTCTGTGTGAGTTCTTGTGAGTGTGATCTTACCTCACTGAGGTTAATAGCATTGAGCTTGGCTTGAACCATTTCAGGCAGCTCTCCGCTGAGTGTGTAGTTGTGCTTCATGTTTTCACCCTTTTCCCTGTACAACCTCTGTAAAAGAGAAAGAAAGGTATTACTGAGCATCCAATGTACCTCTATTTGTATACTTCGTATTTACAGTACTTATGGGAGGCCATCAGTGCAGAAGACATGCTAAGTTTGGCAAAGCCCCCAAATTCAAGATCACAAAAATACATTCAAATCAGAGTATTCTAGGGGACACAAATGCATCACATGTACTTTGTTTTAGTTATCTGGTACATTAAACAAATGACAGCTGAACTTACATCAACAGCCAGTTTGTTGCTGAGTTTGGCTTGGACCATCTCTGGAGTGTCTTCAACACTGGTATACTTCAGACCACTCACACCCTGGCGGTACTTTTTCTAGATTAAAAAAATGAGTGACGAATATCAAAAGATTATCATGGTAAAATGAAGCCATTAAAAATAAATGCGTGCATATGCATTTGATGAACAGTAGAGGGCACAATATAATCGCAAAAAAAGTGTACTGACAAATTAACTACCTGGCAAAAATAAAACAAAAGGAAACTGGTCATATTTTTAGAGAGAAATATACAGTAGATATATGATACGTATATAGGAGTCTGCTCAGGAGTAACTCAAGGCTCTGTTCTAATTATGTTCTGTCTGTCGTTTCATGGTCTAATGTTGGAAACCCTGACTGGAGTGAGGTTAAAAATAGTTGGCTGCTTACGAAGAGGTTTTGAATAGAGTCTGGTGTTTTCCAGTCTGCACTAGATGTGTCACAGAAATATCTTTAAGCACAATTTGCATGCATTGACAAAGACGCGTTCATAAAAAGAGTCTGTGGATGAGAAAGGTTTAAGGAGTTTGCAGGACAATAATGTTGATAGGTCATAATATCTATAGAAATCCAGCAGATTCTTGAATCATTAGTGATTAAAAATGTCTGACTTGTCGTGTAAATTTGTTCAAATGATTAGGATTCATAAACAGATAAGATATCAGAGCTTTGAAGTTTCTGTAATAAAGCCGCTGGGCCCTGTTTCCAAATGCACAAGAAACTGGACACTGGACATTACTGGGGGATGTGCAACAGCTTTCCCTTAGAAGGTCTTGATGGCACAAATCATCCTGCTTTTCCTGATATACCTTATTAAAATAAAACAATGTACCAATGCACTGTAAGCAATGTGGACTTTCAAACCAAATACATTTTGTAAAGCGAAAGCAACAAGGAAAGAGGGTGCACTAATTGGTGAAGTTGAATCTTTAATTAAATGTAACAGCTTCAGTTATTATAATCATTCTGCTCACTTGTTGTAGCCGAGTGGGTTCCACGTACTTAACCCAGTTTCCACCGAACACGATTGGTCCGCCACTCTTTAAATGTATTCTGTCCTAAGCTGTAAACTTTGATATGTGCCTTACAGTCACATGTTACACAACCGTGGTTATCAGTTGTTCATGCTCTCTGTGTTAATTTACCTACATAGTTCTCTAGTTATAAATACCACTTCAGTACGGTTAATTATACACTGCATGGTTTGGTTTGAATTACATTTGGCTTCCAATATAATTTCCAGAAATAAATGAAATGTGAACAAAGGTCAAGGACGGAAACTGTTGCTGTGGGATAGCATTTAACCATATAAGTGAGGACAATTCTCTTTTTTAATTAGCATTACCCACAACCTCATAGGTTAACCTGCAGCTGATTTCAGCAGTGCATTCTGAGTCGTAGGGTGGGAGGTTACCTCGCTGAGAAGGTCTCCGGCTTTCTTCGCCTGCTGGACATCCAGAGATTTTCCGGCCTCCCAGCCGACGCCCTTCATCCAGTTCAGATCTGACCTGTACTGATTCTAAATAAAGACACACACAGCTTTCACCTTTTACAGTCCTGTAGTAAATTAATCATTTCAGCATAAAACAAGTTGTTATGAGACTTACCTCGCTCTGTAGTCCATAGGCCTTCTTGGCCCAGGCGACGTTCATGTCAGTTGGCAGAGTCGTATACTCATGAAGGAAAGTCCTGTAGTTGGTCTCGGTTGCCAGGCCTTGAGCCTTCTTTGCATGGCTGATGTTCAGCATATCCAGATAAACGCTGGGTAAATAGAGTTTGAATGACACAAGATGTAAAGGCCAGCTCTCGTGGTTTTATGCTGAAGCAGTGCTCTCCGGTCATTGGGGTCATTCCCACTTAAAAAGAAGCTTACTACAGCATTTAATCTTGCATTGGACTTTAACAAGGTAAAGGGATGTGGGGTCTTTTGGCTCAGCAAATCTTGAATTTAAGTCAAAGCTTGTAACATTTTGAAAGGAGTCAAAATGACTGCTGGCATGACCATAAGGCACGTTATTGGCTGCAATGTCAGAAATTTTCAATGCTGTTGAGTTTGCTAATAATGCAGATACAACCATTGGATCTATGTTTTAAGAAAAGTCTACAATACTTACCTCTAATATGTCCTTGAATGCTAAATTAAAACCCTTTACCTCTTTTAGACAATGTTCTTTAGGAATTTTAGACCTCCGAAAATCATCACAGCATTCAGTGATTTAACAACAACAATTTAATTACAGTTAACTGTATTCACTGTGTCTCAGGTGTGAAGGTATCCCTGATCAGTTAAATCTGGGTCTGATGGACCAAGATTGGAGACAAGCATTAGAAATGCTCCATCAAGGTCTAGTCCAGAGCCTCACCTGTTTTTGGTCTTAGTGTCCTCATAGTCCTTCTTGTAATAGCGGCCACTCTGTAGTTTGGTAGCCAGAGCGGAGTGAGCCATCTGAGAGTCATCGCTGACCGACTTAATGCCAATCACCTTGCCTTTGTTTTTCTCATGCTTCTCCTTGTATTTGACCTGCAAGACAGTAGTGGATTTTCCAAAAAGCCAGTCTTTGAATCAGCTTTTTGTTTTACAGGCATGTACCAATCTGCACCTATTCAAGTTGACATGTATTATAACATTATTGCACAAAAAAAATCTACTTTTCTCATCAAGCCAACCTTAAGGGTGCAGACTGTTTTTAGAATAACTCACATCACTGGCCAGGTCTCTTTTGGCTTTAGCGGTGAGTATAGAGAGAGAGTCCAAACGCAGCTCGAAGCCCTTTTCCCTCTGCTTCTCCCAGTTGCTCTTGTACACTTTCTGAAAAAGATAAGTAAAAATCTAGAGTACTTCATACAGGCAGTTTAAGTGCATCAAATCAGTTAGGATTCGGTTGATTTTCTTTCTTAATTTCTTATTAATGGACTAAGTCCTTGAATAATCAACTTTATTTTGTGCATGATGGGAACACTAAATAAATAAAAGAGTGCTGAAGCTCATAGATAAGACACATGACATGTTGAACCAGAAGTGAGGTCTCTGATTCAGAACTGTCTGATTTAACTGTTGACCAGCCACAATTAAAGTAAAGGTTCATGATCTTCATCATCTTTACATAATAAACATAAGATATAAATGACATGAGCATCACGGTAAAAGTTAAAGTGCACTGATCAAACATAATTACCGGATTCTCATAAAAAACAAATCCAGTCTATTTTTGCAAAGCCATTATTGACTTATACCCGACCATCATCATCATAAAAAATTATAAAATAAAAATGATTATGTCCAATACTTAACCAAAATAAGGTATATATTATGAGGCTGCATGGATGGAATAAGTATGCAATGTGTGATCAATTCAATGAAATACATTACAAAGACAAGAGATGTTAAAAAAACAAATATTTAAGTCTTTAATCTGAACAATTCATTTATTTTGTTGTAACTTCCTCCAGTGTTATCATATATCTGCTCATTGTGATGAACTTCACTAAACTTACCCCACTAAGAAGGTTAGCGTTTGCCTTTGCTTGTCTGAAGAGGGGCTCATCATTTGACATGGTGTACTGGTGTATTATCTGCTCTTTGTCTGCTTTGTACGCCAGCTGAAAATCAAACACATGTAGACATGTCATAAAAGAGTGCACCAAAGTTAAATGTATACGATTACAGCTTTAAAGTGAAGACCCTACGTCGCTCTGCAGTTCCTGGCTCTTCTTGGCGTGTGCGATGGAGAGATCATTCGCCACGTGGGTGAACCTGATGCTGTCTGCCTTCTGCCGGTATTTAGTCTGTGAGGCAGCAGAGTACAGTAAATAAACAGTGTTAGTAAGTTAATTAACAAACTGAAAGATGCACACACAAACACACAATTACTGACATCACTAAGCAAATCTCCAGCTTTCTTGGCCTGGGTAATGTTCAGACATCCTTCAGTGTCCCAGCTCACTCCTTTCATCCAGTTCAGGTCTGAACGATACTGGTTCTGTTGAGCAACCGAAAAAGAGTCATTAACCAGAGGAGTTCTTTTTCTACAGCATTTACCACCTGAATAGCAGACTAGGTCTCATTCCTTTCTCCCGTCTCTCACCTCGCTTTGCAGGGAATAAGCCTTTTTGGCCTGCTGGACCTTGATGTCATCAGGCATGACGGTGTAGTCGTGCAGCTTGGTGCGATACTCCAGGTCGCTGGCGAGGGCCTGAGCCTTTTTGGCGTGGCTCAGGTTGATCATGTCCAGAGGAAGGCTGTACTGGGACTGGCTCTCTTTGGAGCCCTTCTTGTACTCAATCTGAAGTGGTAACGATTCAAAACAAAGATTCATTTTGAGTCAGCACGTATGCTGCAGCTGCAAAAAGCGTTATATGTGTGAAAAAAATGCGTTTTAATGCCTGTAAATAATGATCAAAGTGACGTCTGCTTACATTACTGCTCATCTTGGCCACTTGAAGAGAGTGCAGAGTCTTGGAGTCGCTCGTGTTGAAGCCCACTGCCTTTTCCCTGTTCTTCATGTAGGTCTCTTTGTATTTAATCTGAAACACATGCACACGGGACTTAATTTAATTTGCCAGCTATTACATTTTTGTTGAACCCACATTCTTCTCAGGCATTAACTTTATATTGCATCTCCTTGCAGAAGACAAGAGTGTGTGTTTGCTTACGTCACTGGCGAGGTCACGGGAAGCCTTAGCTGCTTTGACACTCATGACATTTGACATGTCGCAGGTTTTAGATTTGTTCTTCTCCCACTCCTCCTTATATTTAATCTGGAGAAATACAATAAAATGATCACTTGAAGAATGAGAAGTGATTTTCTGCCACCATGTGAATGACCTTGGACGTGTACATGCATGCAAAGTATGTGTGTGTTAACTTACATCACTGCACAAGGCAGCATTGGCTTTGGCCGCTTTGATTTGGGGCAGGTCCTGGGACAGCGTGTACTGATGTTTGGTCTTTTCATAGCCTTTTTTGTAGTTTTGCTAAAAGACACATGGATCGCACGTTCAAACTCTACAGTCAGCTCAGAGCTCAGTCTGCAGCTGAAAGGTGCTGATGAGGTTGGTGTGTTTTTATCAAGCCTTGGCAGTGAGTGTTGTTATAATGCAGTTTACTTACATTGCTGACCAGCTGAGCGTTTTTCCTTGCTAACACAATCTCAGGTGTGTCTGTTGTCTGGCTGTACTTGACCTGGCCGATGTGCTGCCTGTAGTTCTTCTGCAGTTGTATAGCAAACAATTTATACAAATGAATGTAGCACATACGATGATCCACCTGACTGTAAAAATAGTTTTACAATTGTAATGTTTTTCATTGTAATTCTAATGTAAATTGTATGTAGCTAAAAGAAAGACATTTTGGGATTCAATTTGAGAAAACTCACGTCTTTTAGTGGGTCCAGTTTCCTTTGGCTTTGGTAGCCTGGTGTGAGCGTGGCTGGGTAGTTGTATTCACCCTGCTCCTGTTCACAGCCTTGTTTATAAGAAATCTGGAAATTACAAGAAGACCATGTCAGTGATATAACTGGCAGAGCAGGTATTCTAATTCATGTTTTATAACTCAACCATTAGGTAATGTAAACATCTGCCCATGGATTATGTATTAAATCTAATACTAATGTCTGTGCTCTTTTGTCAGAAAAACAGGATAGCAGGTGAAGGCGAATAGCTGTTTAAAATACAATATGTCATGATGGGTCTTGAATGCAAAACTGGATCCAAGCAGAGACAATTTAGGGTGTTGATAATTTGCATAAATCTATAGATTGAATTTCTATACTATCATGAGTCCATGAAAAACAAGGCTTACGTCACTAGCCAGTTTCCTGGCTTTCATGGCATGCATGGTCTTCTTATCGATTCCTGAGTCTTCATAGTGGCCCTTCATGTCGCTGATGTACTTCTCTTTGTACTTGTTCTTTTAAGAGTACAGAGAGATTAAGAGAAATCGGTATGCAGTATCCATATGTTATCCATATGTTTGTCCTTATGACATTTACAGTAAGGCCAAATAGATATTTTTATAATTTACTTGTACTTTTTCAGTAATCTATACATTTACAAAAACAACAATGTGAAATTCATTATGTTGCTTGTCATACTTACATCACTTGTGAACTTGGCGATTTTAGCAGCATTTTGAAACTGTGGTGTCTCACAGAAATTGATGCTGTGACCTTTGGTGTTCTCCAAGTCCTTCTTGTACTCCACCTGGTAGAAAATATGAGGGTTTTTATTTTGGTTTGCATAATAACACAAAGCAGCAGAAACACAATAACAAAGGAAAAGAAGCAAGTTGAGCAGGGGAGGAATCACCTCAGTAAACGTTCGAAGCAAAAACAAAAGTCAAATAATCAACAAAAACAAAAAACAAGCAAAGATAAAATCAAAAAGCAAACATAAAGTAGGCAACATAAATCCTACAGAAACATGAAATAAATAATATAATGTAGTAGTAAGACTTTATTTGAAATGGATTAGTGAGTTGAATGAATTCAATTTGAATGTAACTGTTGCATAACTGAGCCAGTTATATCTAACGGAGAATTGACAGAGCCCAGTACGAAGCATTGTCAGGAGTAACATGTCTCTTATTATAGCTATGTACATCACAGTTTAAAATGAAAAATGACAGCAGCTTCTTTGAAACATTTTTCATAGCAAATGTATTTTTTGTTGTTGACTAATCAGAGCTTGTCCTTTGTGGCACCTATATATAATGTGCCTGCCGCAAATCAGTCACAATCACTGACACTCCGTCATAACTCAAGAGTCACTGAGACAAACCTTTAATCCTAATTCATATGCTTTGCTGAGTTTATAAATGACAGCAGAACACCATTTAACATGTCAGCGTTACCACTCAAACACAACACAGGCAGACCTTTGTCACCTTTAAGCATTCAATCAGATCATTGTTCACGGACAAGCAAAAACAATTGTGACAGTTCTAAGTCATATTCCCAAGGCTCGGAATAGTTGCTCAAGAGTGATGCACTGTTTTCCTGTGTGAGGTAATAGTAGTTTGACGGGATGTCCCGTGGCCTTGGAGCTAAGCTGTAACCGCACCGGACAGGCATGTCAGAGATGCCGAAAATGCAAGTTGGGTGGCTCTATGTCTGCTGGGAACTGACACAGTATATCCAATATTTCAAGCTCTTAAACACACACATGCACTGAGTAGCAACATGTTAACCTGGAAATGCTTTCTTATCGAGCTAAAAATAAGATAAAATTCAAAAGTACTACATAAATGAAGGTCCGATCTTTGCCTTGAAAGCCTGACAATCGATCACAAACGAGCTCACCTCACTGACAATCTTGTTGATCTTGCGGGCGTTCATTAGGGCAAGATTGTCCTCAGATGTCAGGCTATGGAAGTGTGAGGTGCCCTTCATCTTGCCTAAGTCCTTCCTGTATTTTAGCTGCAAAGGGGTAAAAGATGATTGAGTGCATATAGGGGGACAACATGTTGTGTTTCACGCACACACAAACACACACAGAGTCTAATTTAGTCGGTGAGGAGAGTTTTAAGAATGACGACATGCTTTCATATTGTAGTCCCTCATCTATGAGTGATGACAAGGCCAAATGACAGACGAAGCTGAAGCTCTCACACTCCACACTCTGTTATGTTTTCACAGCATTTACAACCAGTTCACATGGTTAAACAATAGGCAGACCAACCGTCCAACTACTTTAGTGTTAGACGCAAGATGTAGTGAAGTCTAAAGAAGGGCTTTCTGTATCTTCATCAAAAATATTCTGCAGTGTTTATAACTAAGCACCGCACTATGTTTATTCGTCAGGTTGATACTCACATTGCTAGCATTTTCCTGAGCCTTCTTTGCGAGATGATAACCAGGAGTGATCATGGCAGGGAAACTTCCTTTGCCTCGTTGCTGCTCATACTGCTCGGTATAGGCGATCTGTAAACAGACGATAGCTCATTTGTAATTCAAAAAGATACAGGAATTAGAGGTTTTTAGTAAATATATTAATAAAACAGTAAGAGTAACTTCCATACCTGGCTGAAGTTCGCTGCATTGTCTCTGGCGTGAACTGCTTCAGCTATCGCTGCCTCAGCGCTGGCTTTACCCCTGATCTCCTGTTCATACATCTGACGATACTTAATCTGGTGGGACATGAAATCCATTAACAACCGATTATCAGGGGGGTCTGCCAGAGTGTTTGTGTGCATACATGTACGTGTACATTTTTTTACTTACATCACTGGCCTGCTCACTGGCCTTCTTTGACATCTGGTATCCAGGTGTAAGATGTGCAGGAAAGCTACCTTTACCTCTCTGCTGCTCATACTCTTCTATGTAGGCATACTGGGGGAAGAAAAGCAGGGATTTAGGCACTTACCTACACTAAAGGCTATAGGACAAACTGCCTTATACTCAACTGGTCTTGTTTGCGACATTTCGTCCAAAGTGAGATACAACACACCAAGATATCATAAAGTCATCATGAAAGGCTTAAAGCTTACATCGCTAACAATTTGTCCTTGTTTCCTGGCAAGAAGCACCTCTGGGGGGTCAACAAACGTGGTGTATTTTGAAACTCTCTCCTCGTGTCCTTTTTTATATTCCAGCTGCAAATCAAGAAAACAAAGAACTTGATTTGGCTCAGTATGAAGTCAAACTCAAACAACCACTGACAGAGACACATAAAACAAGCTCTTTGGTCAAGAACAGTATGAGCAAAGAAATTCACTTACGCTGCTGGCTAAAGTATTGGCTGTCTTAGCAGCCTGGTAACCTGGTGTTATCATAGCAGGGAAGCTTCCTTTGCCTTTCGACTGCTCATATTCTTCTGTGTACTTCACCTGCCAAATAATCACAAAATCAATCAAGACACTTCACCAATATTGATGCAAAGCCATTGACACGACTACCAAATGTGCTCCTTTATCTATTTAAAGACACCATATTTGAAAAATAAAAAAGGGAAGTCTCCCTGAGGAAGAACAAGTGTACTCACATCATTGAGGGTCTTCTCGGCCTGAGACATCGTTACTACCTCCTGGTTGGTCACCATGCCTGAGTACCATGACTGCTGCTGGGAGAACTCAGACTGAGACTGAAAGGTCTGTTTGGATATGGGAGACACACTTGATCATTTCCAGCCATTCACGGTACATGTAACACTTTACCTTTCATGCCTGTTGGACCTTATTTAATCAGCCACACAACCCTGCTTTACTAATCCTCTATGAAGTAATGGCAACAAGTGGCAATACATTGCAAATAAATCTGTGTCTACGCAGTTGTCAGCGCAGACAAGAGAGAGAAGATGAGGTTCAATGCATCAACTGTGACCGCCTGATAACACAAGTTACTTGACTACCTCCATGATCACTGAAATTATACAGTTTCCAACATTCCCGCAATATAATCACATTTTATTATTGATTATTTGGAGTTAGACCTGGGATCACTGCGCACAATAACTTTGCTGTTTGCAAAGAAGGTCAACAGTACAAGGAACAAAAAGAGAAGTAGGATTGTTTGCTTCAGGAAAGATCCAAATTAAGGCTGAAACTCTCTTTAACTGGGTGTAATGGCCAGTTCTACCAGGAGCTCACCTGGCTGGCCATCTGGCCGGCCATCTGGCTGGCTAGGCGAGCCTCCTCCAGCTCCATGGACTTCATGTCATGGTGGAAGGTGGACATGAAGCGCTCGCCATCTTCGCGATACTTCAGCTGCAAGTGCACACAGACGACACGCATTAAGCCAAGGCCAGCACACATTTGCGCATGCAAACACAAGTCATGTGTTTACAGCATCCACTTTGGTAGTTGAATGCATGAAAATCTAAATAATGAAAAGAAAACCAGCATACAGTGATATTACCCTGACTTCAGATCCACAGAGCCAAACATCACTCTATTCTTACGTTGCCAACTTAAACCCGACAACCTGAGCTCACATTCTTCACGATGAAGGGTTAAAATTAGTCTGCTGTTATTAATAACTAAAAAGAAGCTGGACCTGCCAAGAAAGATCAAGAGAGGAGCACTGAGTTATGAAACTCTGAGCTGTTTGCTAACGATCCTTAAGCTGTAAAAAATGTTCAAAACTAATATTAGAATAGCTTCATTGCCTGGGATAAGAGACAGCACTAACATTTCTGAAGCATCATCGCTAAAGGGCTAACAATAAACATGAGACATAGGTTTCTATGAGGACTCTTAGTATGACTCACAGAAACTCACTGAAAACAGGTCAAGTATCACCAATGAACCAATGAAAAGACAAGCTCCACAGCATAAAATATTTGAGAGTGTTAAGTAGACAAGGTTGTGGGTTACTCAGAATGGTCTGACCAAATATCAACAAGTCCTATATCTCTGTAGTGACATATAGCAGTAGCTGATGAGCTTGCTAGCTTACTGCTAATATAAGCACAAGAACATTGCATGAACGACAGAGAGACGGGAACAGGTGGCAGGGCAGATGAGAAGAAGGGATGTGAGGCTTTTTACTCCTGACGTATAATTTTAGCCCCCCGAGCATGAAGCGGGCTAAGCAGAGGGGGTTGTCTCGCCTCTGTCACAGGAACAGAAATAACCCGAGCAGCACTGTCCATTCCACACCGCTGCCGTCACCGTGGACTCCGAGCAGCCGACCGACCCCTCTCTCTGATTGTAATGGATACATCTGCTTTGGGTCAGATCACTGGTTTTGTGTGATGAATTGTAAAACAGAATTGTCCATTTCTGACTACATTTGGGGATTTTAAAACAATGTAAACGGGTCTATTTAAATTCAGCTGTAATGGATCCATCCCTTTTTAAAATCGTAACCAAAATAACCACTATGAATAGCAATCTCATGACAAACCAAAGATAAATGCTCATTTCACTCATGGCATAGACAGTGACTTATGTCAGCATGTCAACCATGCACCTTGACTCAGATCAAGGCCGAAATATTTTGTCTCATGTTGCTGCTCGTGTGTTTTTGCATGCGACGTCATCTCACCTCACTGCTCGCCTTGCTTTGCTTCTTTGCGTTGATGTTGATGGGGGTCGCATAGACACTCGTGAATGTGTTGTTCCTCGGATTGTGTCTAAATGGAAGATAAATCTTTTGAATCATCATTTGAATCACCAATTTTGAGTTCCTTGAATCTATTTTCACACTCAAATGTCCCCTGAAGATAGATTTTTGATCAGCTTTTTATAATCAGGTGATACTGGTAATACTTACACAGAGCAGTATGGCCTCTTCATGTGGCTGACAAAGTTATTGGCAGTGAGCACCATCTTACAGACGTCACAGTGAAAACACCCTTTATGCCAGTTCTGACAGAGGAAAAGACAAATCACAGTAATAATTTAGAAGGTCCTTCAAACTGAATTTGAATCTGTAAAATCAGATTTCAATCTAGTTTATTATGTGGAGACAGAAGAAGTTTAAAACTTGGACAGGTCATTTCTGATAACATCAAATCAACAAAACAGATTTCATTGAACAAGGCCCAAAATAACGGCATTATTCACAGCATCGTCACCTGGTCACGCTGACTTGTTCTTAAATATATCTTTCATGTGAATGATAAACTGTATACCTCTTGCTTTTTGTCTCACAAACTTTTTTACAAATGCCATTATATGGCAGCGACCAGTCAGAGCTACATGGATGCTTTTCATGATGCAGATATTATAACGAAGCGATTTGAATGTTACTCCTTTTATGCTCATATCCATAGCAGATTTAAAAGTTTACTTTAAGAAGTATGTCATTTTATATACACTTCATGTATTTTTAAAAAGTAGTTTATTGGCAGAAGCTGTATTTCGTTACATTCACTGTTTGCGCACCAAGCCACGTGTTGTATTTGACATGAGGAACGTTTGTACCATACCTCGATGTAATTACTGACTCTCTTGTTACTTTTACAGCGGTTTGAACTATTTTGAAATGTATTTGTAAGATTAAATGCCCAAAGAAACACTACAGACTTTCTCGCGATCACAATGTTTCTGTGTGTTACCTGGTCAATGCAGTTGATCTTCTCAGCCGGGTAGACCACAAAGCCACACCTGGCACAGGAGGACTGCATGGTGAATGATTGTCCTTTCCCCAAAAAACCTTCAGAAAAAATATCAGAAGACGTGAACTAATGAGAAATGTTCAGGTCAGACAGACAGGCGACGGTATAGTGGAGGAACTGGCAGTGATTCCCGGACAGTACTGGTAGTATATCTCTGGTGGTGGTAAACTTAGCGCAGTGACTGTGAACCTTTAAACCTGTCTCTTACTTGACACCATGTCCCCCGATGGACCAACCCCCTTCCATGTACCATGCTAGAAGACTGGCTGAGTCCAGCTGTCTGTCTGCAGGGAGAGAGAGAGAGAGTTACAGAGAGAGACAGCTAGGTCAGATGTCAGTGTATGTGTGTAATGATCCTGAGTTGGCCAGCTAGTTCAACTTTGGGCATCTTGCCTCGACACTAACACATAAAAGCGTAATACATTATGTCATAGTTTTACTTAGCTTCTTCAGCTGAGTATGTTAACAGAAATAATTCAACTCTGGTTTTAAGCATCACTTGATATACTTGAAATTTTGACATACAAGAAACAATATATATAGACAACTTAACAGATAACAAAGTTAAGCAAACTCACACAAAAAGGGGGCATTAATTCCCAATAAAAGTAATGTACAAAAGTTCCTCATGGTTTAAGTCCCTTTTAATAGATGGATTCGACAAATCTGATTTTGTACCTGATGTAACAAATAGGGAACATCTAAATGTAACATCGGGGTTTAGGGAACTTCTGTAAACTAGGGATACAAGTACTTGGGTGACAAGTACAACAGTACAAAACATACAGTATTTTTCAGTAAATCAGGGACTTTATGGTAGTCAGCCAACTAAAATGGGATGGGGAATTTATATGACGTATTCTCATGTTTTATCAAAAATATTTGACATATGAATATTCTTTATTCTGCTTATTACAGTTGTATATCATACCTGATATGTTGGATGAACTGTGGAGGTTTTTATTGTGATAAACTGTGGAGTTTGATAACATGTTAATATCATAGGTTAATATGAATATGACGCAGTGCTCTGACGCAGGGCTCTTGCGTAATTACGCACCCCTGAGAATACGTCCTGCGTACTTTCGCTTTCTCAAGTTCTCTGAGGAACAGAAACTTGGCCTAAACTTTGGAGAGGAAAAAAAGATCCACAAACAACTTGTGTGCAGTACTTAAGGTGACATAACATATTACACGAACGAGTGCACGTTCATGCTGTCTAGCCGTTTCTAAACGGAAAACTGTTTTTGGCGGACGCGTTTCTAGCGCTGAGCTAACGTAATCAGACACTCGGCTAACACGTTAAATGAAACAACAGCGTATTAAACTGGTGGCATCATATACAGTAAATGAATCGGTTAATCTGACTGCAGATGGCTGGAGAACCTGCTGAGCCAAGTGATCTTGGAGCTGATGTGGAGGAAGTTAAGCTGACGGGAGACCAGACAGACGCCAAACCTGACCGCAGAGGAAGATTTCTGATCTTTGGGTGACTTCCTTTTTCAACATTTCCAGTAGTCTGAAGATGTGAAGACATACATCATTGAGAGGAAGTCCACAAGGAATTTAATTCACTTAAAATATTGCAGCCGTAGTCCTATTTATCTCACGTTGTTCTGTTTGTTTTTTCTCGTTACCGCCTTTCCATGTTTTCTTTCATGGCAGTACCCTCCTCTGTCCTGTTGTTCCGATTTTCACCCCTGACATTGTTTTAGTGCAGTTCACGGTTTCTCCAGTTCAGGAGAATCTGAAATGAACTATGATTTGTTTAACAGCCAATTATCATATATTTCTCATATCTTAAATGCACATTTTTCTCAAGTGACGCTTGTAGAACTATTGCTGTGGTGCTATACCACTTATAAATAAACTATATGTGCACACATACTCATGTTTAAATACTCAAACAGTTACTTATTCACAATTACTAATAACAAGAGATGAAAAACGTCACTGTGGTAAGATTGCTTGTACAAGAGAGTGCCACTGGTTTGAAAGCTTGAAAAATATCAAAGTATTGCCCTTGATTTGACACAGCAACCCAGTTTTTGGGTAACCTAATTAGTGTAACGGGGCAAGGAGCTTTGAAATTATGTTAAAGTCAATTTTGGGACCGATGTCAGTCCTCAAGTGGCTGCTCAAAATTAGACTGTATTACAACAAAGTCTAAAATTGTGCATATGTTAATTCAGTGTGATATCATAGAACGTGGGCCTTTTCCCAACGTCTGCTTTAAAAGTGTGACAGTGACTCTGTTTGTTCCTGTTTACTTCACAAGGTGGTGCTGTGAACCTTTGCAGTGGGGGGAACATTTGTCAACTGTTTCTCCCAGACAGTGGCAATGAAACAAGAGCCTGTGTGCTCTGACTGGCATTTACATTTTAAAGAAGCATCTGTCATTTTAGATTGCAAACAAATAAAAGTGCCTTTTAAAATAGGCTGAATTGATTAAAGACAACACGTTGTATATCAAGGAGTTACGTAGGCCTACTCTGCTGAATGGTTTGTTTGTTTGCCACTTAGTCGTGGTTATCTGGAAGCAAAGATGACCTCCATATTTAGAAGTGTTACGTAAAACTGATACCAACTCATCTACAGTACTTGCGTGTGTGTCTTTCATTAGAAACAGAATAACTTGTGATGTCTCTTCAGTCATGCCTATCATACCATGTCATCTGTAAATGACTGGTGTATAATGCCATACAGATTGTAACGACAACTGTCTATCTTTTGAACTGGTTGGATTTAGGCTAAATCTTGCTTTCAACCAAGACTGTTGATAACAAAGATTTCTCTTGGTTATATGTCGTATGTTGAGGTGTTTAGCAAGCAGAAATTGATGTTTTTTAGCTGTACATCTTCTTGCGCATCCAGCTCTAAAGTTGAGGTGATAAGGCTCTCACAGTATGTGTGCCGGTACAGGTGGATTATGTCCCTGTCAGCAGAGGAGCAACTTGTTGCCCTGTCTGACCTCAGCAGGCATCGAGGCACAGGGGCCATGTGTGAATAGGCCTTTAGAAAGCACTGGTGTGGTGGCGAGGCTGCTGACTCAGGGAGCTCGCAGTGCGCCGCCCCCGTCCTCAGCACCCGCTGGCCCAGTCAGGTGTCCATCCAGTACAGAGAGCATGTCAGTATCCTAGCACACAGCCAAAAATTAAGCTGTCAGATCTGGAGAAACAAACTTCTTTGGGGGGGCAAAAAAAGAAGAAGAAAGGAGACAAAACCAACGCATTTCAGATGCAGAGTGGCGTAGCGCTTAATGACGAACCCAGGTAAGAAGGACACAATCGCCTCGTATTCCTCTTCACCGTCCTCCCACCTGCTACTCTTTCTGCCATGCCCAGCCCACAGCAGGGGGGGGGGGGGGGGGCTGCGAAAAGTTCTGGATCACATGTTGATTTGAATATGGCTGGGCTGCCTGTGAGTATGTGCATGAGACATTTGGTGCGCATTGCCGTGTATTGTTCCCGTGGTTGAGTAACTTGATGACGAGGCTCTTCTGGAACAAGCCTGGGTTTTCTGAGCCCCTAACTGTTGGCTTTGCTGTCTGGATGCATCTTTTAAAGAATGGAAATATGACAGGTCTTTCAGAACTGCCTCCCGTGGAAGATTTACTCTCGCTCGATCTGCCTTGACGTGGTTAGGATTTTTTTTTTTATCTGCACTGAGCAACAATGTTCTAGTTTCTTCTTTCTTCCGATGGTGGATTACTGCGATCAAATTTGGCTGCGACTTTAATGCCTTATTTGAAAATGTATGTACTCTTTGGTTTCTGAGTAAGTGGATCAGAGTGAGTCAGTTTCATGTGAGTTTTCTTTGCATTGGAAGTCTTGACATTTGCTTATGATGAAGTAACTGTTACGTGTGGAAACATTTGGGCTTGGCTCTCTCTAAGAGTCAAGAATATTTTGTTGAAAATGTTTCACTTTTGCAAGAAGCTGCCATGTAAGATAAGAGAGTTAACATTACGGAAGTTGAAAAATTAAATGGCCTGTTTTAGTGTGTAATAATGTTATAGATTTGATTTATGTGACTTCTATACATCAACTTTATGTCCACGCAAGTCGCAAGCTTTCAAAAGACCAGCTGAACTTAAAACATTTAGCATTAAGTACAGCTCAAAAGTAGATACAATTGCAGAAATTTTAATTTTAAACAACGCTACCGTGAAGTGTTAACTGTCTGTGATGTTAAGTACTGAGTTAACTAGTGCGCATGCGTGTAACGCAGTTAGTTCTAGAGGAACAGAAGACGTGTAACCATTGTTGTTAATGTCGTGCATACGTATTAAGTAAAGTCTTAAACATGTACAGTTGTCGCTGGAGTTATTGAATTAACATGGAGCAATGGGCTTTTGGAAAGGCATAATCAAACCCTCACTGAAATGGTCATCGGCCAAGATGGTGCAGTGATATTTGTGAGGCATGGTGGCACTTACGTTCGCGTACATCACTCCAGGCTTAGAAAAGTAGAGAGCCCACAAGCAGTGCTGGGAGAAAGGGACATTCAGCTGGAAGGGACTGAACATCATACAACATTACCAGAACCTGGCTTTAATGAGAATAACGACACTGAAAATGAAAGTGAGGAAGAGACGCCTACAAATAGTGAGGATAACAGTGAACCCCCTCACACACCAAGACAGCCAGAAGGAGGTAGCCATGGTCAATCGGACGTATCACAGAACAACTCAACCACAACTTGTGAAGGCCTTAGTCTGAAAACTGAAAGCACACACTGGAAAAATCCTCAGCAGGGCAGGAAAAGCCACTGGGACATACAAATACTGCTATAATTTGGAGTATATTGAGCCTGAGGAAATTTCTGGCACTACCGGTTCTGTTGACTTAGGACGAGTACACAATCTTCAAGTGGTCCCATCTGAGCATGTCGAGTTAGGTGCTAGCCATCCTCACGAAGACATACTTATTGTGAATGATGATGCCTTCATGCCTGCCAAACACAGTGAACTCAGCAACTGGAAAAATAATGATGTGTTTGAAGAGGTGAAAGATGAAGGCCAGAAATGCATCTCTACGAGGTGGGTGTGCACACTCAAGGAGACACCTGATGGTGTTGTACCTAAAGCGAGATTAGTTGCAAGAGGCTTTGAAGAAATGAACACTCAGGAGCTCCCAAAAGACTCGCCTACATGTGCCTCGGAGTCTCTAAAAATGATTATGGCAGTGATATGTCAAAAGAAATGGCAGCTAAACTCTATGGACATTAAAGCAGCCTTTTTACAAGGCAAAGAGTTAACCCGAAATGTCTATATCCGTCCTCCCCAAGAAGCTCAGAGCAAAGGAATTCTATGGAAGTTAAAAAAGTGTGTTTATGGCCTAGCAGATGCTTCTCTATATTGGTACAACAGAGTGAAAGACACTATGCAGCAGTTGGGAGCTACTGTGTCACAAGTTGATCCAGCAGTGTTCTACTGGCTGGATGACTCCTACAATGTGATGGGACTCCTTGCTTGTCACGTGGATGATTTCATCTGGGGTGGTTCAGAAACATTTTCCACAACAGTCATCCCTCACTTGAAAGTTGCTTTTCCAAGTTGGACGTGAAGAGCACAACAGCTTCAGCTACATTGGAATGGAGGTTCACTCTTTAGAGGATGAGATCCAAGTGCAACAAAGTATCTACATAAAGAATCTACAACCCATTCCTGTGGACCCCAACAGAGCCACACAGTGAGAGGCTCCTCTAACAGACACTGAGACTGACATGTTAAAGTCGAAGATTGGCCAAATATTGTGGGTAGCAAGGCAGAGTAGACCCGACATAATGTGTGACATATCCATCCTAGCATCAAGTATAAAGCATGCCACTGTTCAGACTCTGCAAACAAACTTGTCAGGAAACTGAAATCAGAAGAGGTGACCTTGAGGAAAGCACTTGGGAAAAGACAGCTCACTGAAACTAGTGGTGTTCAGTGATTCCTCGATGGGAAACCTTCCAGACGGAGGCACTCAAGGCGGGACACCTGGTCATGCTTATGGGAGAGAATGGAAGATTTTCACCCATATGCTGGCAGTCAAAGAGGATCAGGAGAGTTGTCCGAAGCACCTTAGCAGGAGAGACTTTGGCACTTGCAGATGGCATTGACAGTGCAGTCTTTTTGGCTACACTCTACTCAGAACTTACCACGGGTGATTGCACACGGAACAATTTGCCCATTGTGTGTGTAACGGACAATCACTCTCTTCTTGATGCTGTCAAGTCCACCAAAACAGTCACTGAAAAGAGACTCCGCCTCGAAATCAGCAGCGTCAAGGAGCTCGTCCACTCTGGGACCATCCAGCAGATTATGTGGTCAGCCTCCAAGGAACAACTCGCTGACTGCTTGACTAAGAAGGGGACATCTGCACTTGTTCTGCTGAGGGCTCTCAGCGAAGGTGTATGGCAACTTAAAGGCTAAACGAGCTAATCAACAAAAGCCTTACTACCCTCAAACTCTAGTCATTAAATTTGCAAGTTTAAACCTGTGTTTATATGTTTAAAGTTCTAAAAAACAAATTTTTTTTTTGTGACTATGTTTTTCTTTAAAGAGAAAGGGGAGTTTGTTAAGTACTGAGTTAACTAGTGCGCATGCGTGTAACGCAGTTAGTTCTAGAGGAACGGAAGACGTGTAACCATTGTTGTTAATGTCGTGCATACGTATTAAGTAAAGTCTTAAACATGTGCAGTTGTCGCTGGAGTTATTGAATTAACACGTGATTCCCTGTTTCTCCTTGACTCTATTAGTAAGAAGAAAAAGGATGGCCAGATGCGGGAGCAGGACTACTCTTCTGAAAGCCATTACAGACTTGTTTCACCAACATTCCAGTATAAGATGAGCCACCAACGAGTGGGCAAGTGCATCATCATCAACAACAAAAACTTTGATGAAAAGACAGGTACGGCGAGCATGTTTCAAACACGGTGTATACCTGATTCAAAAAGAGCGTTTAATCTGAGCAGATCGTCTTTGCAGGGATGAATGTACGCAACGGCACGGACCGAGACGCAGGAGAGCTGTTCAAATGCTTCAAGAGCCTGGGCTTCGATGTCTTCATCTACAATGATCAGACATGTGAGAAGATGGAGAGTCTTCTAAGAGAGGGTGAGTAGTGAAGTCCTTACACTTTTCAGTAAGTAACAATGTTGAACTAATAGGATGCCAATACCGATCCTAACAAATATGAAATGGAGAAAGCTTTTGGAAACACCATAAAAACATTTTCAGTGGTGGAAGGCGGGTTTCTTGCTTCATACACATACTGACATTCTAGTCACGCCGTAAAAAGTCATATAATCAATTGCCAGTTTATTAATACACCAAAACTAATGCAGTCTAATCCAACGCTTCTGCATTGAATCCTTCCACCACAAAGGTGATAATGGAGGTTGATTTAACTTTGTGGTCATTTTAGAGGCTCCAGTTTGCAGTGCTGTTTAGTTGTATTTTGTTACATTAAGATGAGAACTCCTTATATTTAATCTACTCATTTTGATATATTATTGGATGGACAAACACGTCTTAGTGTGGCAGAATACAACTGAATCAAAACAAGTTGAAAAACAACATTCATCGTTCTTACCTTCATGAAGAGAGGATCTATTGCAGGACTGTTGTACATCACTTGATTAGTTTATGTATCTGTATCTAATAAACTGGCAGTAAAACATAGTACTTGCAACAGCATCTTGGTTACCCTATTTTATTAATGTGAAAATGTTTCAATTTTAAGGAAAGTTAAGAATCTCAATACCAGACAGACATCAGCTCTACCGGATTAATTTGCTTTAATATACAGTACATAGAGTACAGTCATGAGCCAGTGAAATGGATTCCCCTTTAAGTTGCAGTGGGATCTACATGCACACGTTTGCACTCAAGACTCTTGAATGCTGTTACAGCACATTTGTTTCTTAAAACCGCCAGGTCAGACGGCCGATGGGGCTGTTGTAAAAGTAATTAAACACATCCTAATGAATTTGCTACCAATTTGACCAAAAGGTCAAAACTTTTGGTGTCACTGATCAGAGCCCTTACACATCCACTGGCTGGGTCTAATGACAAGATGGACATGTCACCTCTCAGGCCATATGCTCTTGGGGAAACAAATGGATTTTTTTGTTTATTGTGTGGCTAGCTGATAGTCAGGTTTTTTTTTTTTCTCAGGTCCGACCCTCAGTTAAACACTGCGTCCAAAGCAAGTTACCTCATGAACCGCAGAATAGATGCCATGAACTTTGCTATAGCCTTTTCCTCTTCGGGTTAATCCTAATTATTTTGGCGACCCCTTGACCTTTCTTCTAGTATCAATATCCTGTCTCATTATAGTGCGCTCAGAAATTCAAAAGTCTAAATCCAACAGACAGATTGGCATTAAGTTTAACCGGCACATTTGTGTTCCCTTCCGGATGATCACTTTTCTCCAGTGCAACCCGCCGGCTAAAATGTCAACTTTTCACACAATATATCTCAGTTTAATGAGGCCTGAGCCGAGCTAAGAGTTGAGTGTTTGTCTGTGTGTGTATGGGTCAGCCTCGGAGGAAGACCATAGTGACAGCTCGTGTTTCGCCTGTATCCTGCTAAGCCATGGTGAGGAGGGCATGATCTATGGAACGGACGGAGCCATGCCCATCAAGTCCATGACCTCATTGTTCAGAGGGGACATGTGCAAAAGCTTAGTTGGAAAGCCAAAACTCTTCTTCATCCAGGTACGAATTTCTGAAGAGTTTCATGTATGAAAGATGGTGTGATATAAGAAAATAAATTAATAAGTAAATTATCTTGTAGATTTGTGTCAAGTTCAGCCCTTTGGACCCAAAATGGTCGTCCTGAGGGTTGAATGACAAAAACATGTAACTTAAACATGTGTTTTTGTTGAGAAGACAGATTAAAAAGGCTTTCAGTTGCTCCCCACGGACAGATGATTGCTATTGTGTTAAATCTTGCCCCATCTCAGCTTTTAAAAACAGTTAATTTTGAATTGCTTCACCAGGTCATCGTTGAGAAAGCTACTCAGGATCACAATGAAATGTCATTTCATTTACTTCACCAGGCTTGCCGGGGGTCCGAATTTGATGACGGTATACAGACAGATTCGGGTCCGCCAAACGATACCGTGGAGACAGATGCAAATCCAAGACATAAGATCCCTGTAGAGGCAGATTTCCTCTTTGCTTACTCTACTGTGCCAGGTAAAGAAAGTTTCACGTTTAAGTAGTGCTGTGCCGGATGTATTGGTTGAGCAGACATTAGTTTCAGTACTGACCCTTGTTGATTTTCCAGGTTATTACTCATGGAGGAACCCTGGGCGCGGCTCCTGGTTTGTTCAGGCGCTCTGCAACGTCCTCAACGAGTTTGGCAAGCAGCTGGAGATAATGCAGATCCTGACACGGGTCAACTACATGGTGGCCACCAGCTTTGAGTCCTGGTCTGAAGACCCACGCTTCAGTGAGAAGAAGCAGATTCCCTGCGTGGTCTCTATGCTGACGAAAGAACTGTATTTCAACTGACCGCCAGCCCTTTCTGACTGACTGACTGACTGACTGACTGACTGACTGACTGACTGACTGACTGACTGACTGACTGACCGACCGTTTCAGGTAGCAACTTAGCATTAAAAGCATTCAGGGATGATTCAGGCCCAGCATGACACTGCACATTTGGAGCACATATGACATTTTACATGTGTAGTTGGGCCCGAAAACAAGCACTCCGTAAGAAAGAAAAATATTATTAGTGGCACTCCGCGTTCATGTGCTGATGGTGAAACTTCTTCCTCTTCTTCAGGTTATTCTTCGGAATAATGGCGTCACATTTGATCTGATCTTCTTTTGACAGGCATGTGAAATATCCATGTTGTTCCACCAACCCGGAAAAATTAGCTGCCACTTTTTGTGGGTTTGGGGAATCATATCTGAATGTGTGTCTCTCCATTTTCCAGCATTTGCAATGGATGTTGAAAAGGAACTGTAGAGAGTGGACAGGAGTCTTCCACTTAAATATGGCTCTTGTATTTATTACATGAAATGGGTTTAGAAATAATTAACATTTGATCTGAGAGATCAAATGCAGCCAAAAGCATTTGTAAAGTGTACATCACCATTACACAGTAAAATACATTGGAAACCAGGTGACAGTTGAATGTTTTAAAAGCCTATAGAAAGTATTTATGTATAAATACCCACCAGGAAAGTGATTCGAGTGTTTAAAACCCTTTGATCACTATAGGAATTGATGAGGGAGCTGCCTTGATTACAAGCCCTGTCTGATGCATAAGAGGGGGAAAAGCATCTGGAAAATGGATCAGATCATTTTCAGCTATCTGTGTTTCAATGTTTTCAGCTGTCAGTTGTTAGATAAAAAGAGATAACAGAAAAAAAGACAACACTCCAATGAGCAGAAACATGTGACGATGCTTTTGCCAAAGGCTCAGTGTCTCAGCCTTCCTAGCAAGTTTTAAGTTGGTAGCAGCATGCTGGCATCCTCAGGTTCTTTAATGTCCCATGAAGTGGGTTATTGTAATGTTAAAGAATGTCATATACGTATGGCTAGGAAGGTGTGATCTTTTGCTGTGTTGTGATTAGTTCTATGAGATTTTGGGTCAACTGCATAGTATATAGTCCACTCCCACAGAAGCAAGGATTATTTGCAATTTGCCAATTGTATTAGCCTGATGTTGAAGACTTCACTTGCTTGTTGTTCACTCCAAAGGAAGTGAAGACGCATTTGTCTTGGTCCAACAAATCAGTTTATGAATTTCCCTTTTTTTAATCTTTAAAGTCTGACATTCCTCTTTATTAACTTTGATAAATAAAAGGATACATGCGGTATGATTTTTACCATAGAAAGAGAACTGTCAAAAATGGTGTCATAAATTTGGGAAATATTATATTGTGAAGCTGGACTTGGGCCCAAACCACATCATTTCACTGTATATTAGTGTTGTACATTGTCATAACATACACTACACTCTGGTAAGAGATACCCAGCAAAGTCTTCCTGTATTTTCTTTTAATTGACCTTTTGATTTAGAAAGACACAAATCATAAAGAAAGTACATGTTTTTTAAAAACAATTTTGCATAATTTAGTACATTTATTATTATGATGGAGTTTTATGGTAAAATATGTTTTATATCGTAGACATTTGCTGATGGTCATTTCAACTTGCACAAAGTTTGTTTCTGCAAATACGCTGTGTTAATGTGCCAAAGTCTGTCAATCACAGAGGCAGCTATTACTGGTGGTGACAAGTCTGAGCATACACAATCCACATGTCCGCAATACACAATCATTGTTGCTGCAATGTTTTTACATTATTCACACCATTGCATGTGTCAGTAACTTAGGGGAAAAGTTAACCAAGAGCCTTAATTTGTCATTTTATTTTCCCCTTTTCACTTGTATTTTTAATCAGTTTTTTTTCGATTGGAATTGAGGGAGGGAGAGAAAATATTTTTAAGGGGAAAATTTTAAAATGCTTTCTGGTGTTAAATGCTGTTGTCCTCAGGAATATATTTGAAAAGATTTGGAAAAATGAATGAATGAATTACATTGAAAGTTTAATCAGGCCCAATTTCTTTTTCATTTGGGGCGATACCTTGTTTAATTAACTTCAAAAACAGAGGAATGCTTATGTAAACACTTTATTGTATTAAACATAAAGAATTTATTCTCTAATCAGTTTTGTTTCATATTTCTTGCACATCTGTAAACACAGACACAATAAAAGGCCACAACAAGGAAGATGTTTAAACTATGTTAAAAAAAAAATCCATATAAAAAGTTAGAACCACTGTTAGGTGTAATTTTCATCAACCAATACTATAAGTAGACAAACATCCTCAGCTTTCTGTTATGTGTTATTTTTATTTTTTTATTTTTCCTGCTGTCATAAAAATACCACAAAATAAATGCTATTGTAAATATGAAATACCAAATGTGCCTTAATCCACAGAAGAAATGATTCCCCAACAAATGCACTATTTACTACTGTTTGAGTAACATCTGATAAAAACCCATTGTTGGTTCTGGTACTTTCAGTGGATTTGTTGACCATAAAAAAAGTGTAGAATATCACCAGCATTAACCTTGAAGTACAATTTGCTATTTAATGGTTAATTGGCTATCCAAAAGCAGATCTATCTTACCAAAGTATTACTATTTCTTAATTAGACTTTCTTTGCCAACTCAACTTCTGTCTTTTGCAATTCCCCTGATTCATCATTAAAAAAAGCTTTTAAAAATAAACGCTTCGCAGTATGCACAGCAGCTCTAATTTCATGTTAGCCTTGGTGTGTCTACTACTGTATTAAGAAAAAATGTGAAAAATAGAGATATCCTTTAAAAATTCCTTCAGGCAAATTTAGACTTGCCTGACACGAACAGTACTGACAGGTGATCTGGTTTCACAAGTTAAGAATGTCAGATCAGGCAACTGATGCACATGTCCCACAGCGCAACACATTCCTGTCCATCTGTGCCCCTGAGGCATTCCTGCTCCACCTCAGAGGACAGGAGCTGATCGAGAGGCATCGCAGATCTTGAGGGACTTCCAGTTTGTGCCTTCGTTGTCATGACCGGGACACAATGCTTGATGTAGGGTGTCAGTGAAGGTCCCAGCGCAGAAGCAGTGGAGGGGGGTCACAGTATCAGCCCCAAGAAAGCACACCAAACCCCCGGGGAAGCTGCAGTACACCCCGATACGAGTGAACTGCTTTCCTGCCAGCAGAGGCAGCTCATGCTGGACACCACCATGCCAGGCTGTGTAGTTTCCATTAAAGTATTCCACACACCAAGACTCTTTGCCTCGGCCCAGCCAGGAGTCCTCCTCTTGGCCCTTGCGCGGAATGCTCGGGTAGGTGAGCCCCAGCTCCCAGTAGGTCTTCCCACTCACATCCACCTCCCAGTACTGGCGGCCGTCACTGAAGCCTTGCTTGCTGATTACATTGAGGGTGGTGTCAAAGCGGGTGGGGGTCTCTGGGACATGTCCGTGTAGGTGACTGAGTCGCCTTTGGGAGAGATGATCAGCTTTGGGTGGGCAGTTTCAGCTTCAAGGACAACGTCTGCTGCATCTGTGTAACAGACATCAGGAAGATTCAGTGTCTTCTCCCCACAAGTCCACAATCAACACAAACAGCGTATACTAATTAGCAGAAATTGTAACCTTTGACATAGCCAGGAGAAAGACTCCCTCACATGTCAATCTACCTGTTTTTTTGGGGTGAACTCACAGGTCTGAAACAGCTTCTTGGTGACAGGGACCTGGGATCTGATGAACAGTAGCAGGTTGATGGTGAGACTCAGTAGTTGTTCATTCTTCAAATCATCCATCTGAATCATGTCGGGGTCAGTCAGCTTCAGAGTCTTAGATATTCTAGTTTCAGACAAAACAAAGAGTTGCTACCTGTTGCTGAGCTCAAGCTTAGGTGCTTGTAAATTCATATTTGTAGCAAGCTGTTATTTCCTAAAATGTAAACATACCCTTTTTCTGTTTCTGCATTCTGTAGAAGGTTTAAAAAGAAGAAATCATTACTGCCAAAACAGCTTGAGGCAAACAGTACAATTGATTAAAAGCAACATAAATTGCATGAAATCTGAAGTCTTTGAACTTGTCCTTGTGTTAACCTGAATTTCAATTTTCTGTGTATTTACTTGGGTGCCAATGTTGGACAGTTCCTGGTCCAGTTCCTGAGTGAGGTGGTAGCAGTCCTCTATCCTGTCCTCCACTAACTTCTCTGTGGCCTCGTACTCGGTGTCCAGCTGGGACAGTGTGATCTTAAGATCTTCATCCAGAACCCGCTTCATGTCCGCGTACTTTTTCTTAATTTTCTCCTTCACTGCGTTGGTCTTTTTCTAAGAATGAGAGGGCCATGGGAGTTAAAATGCATTTGTATGAGCATATTACGGTATGTGATCAGCAAACCCAACTTTGTGAACCACTGATATAATCACCTCTGAACACAATAGAGCTGCAAGGGTGGTTTGCATGGTTTTCATTTCTAGTCCGATTATTATCAATTGATTGGTCTAAGAATGTCCGAAAATAATAGAAAACGGCCTTTACAATTTCCTGACTTGATGTCTTCAAACAGCTTGTTTTGCTTGATCAACAGTCCAAAACTCATAATAATCAATTTACTATCACATAATTATCAGCTCAGCTCACAGTATGTTAGCTCATAGACCCATATGGAACAATATCTACAAAATAAGTTTTCATACAGCAGAGTCCACAGAATGCACAAAACCAAAATAAGCCAGTTTTATGTGAATAAATAATCCATTGTTGATGGAACTCATTTAACCTTGAGAGTGAATGTGCTGCATTCCCATCTCCTCAGGTCACACAACACACATCTTGATTTTAGGAATATGTCCCGTGGGGTGTTTTGAAACATAATACTCACACACACAGTGACACTGATGGAACAGCGTGGACCTCAATCAAACTGTATCTTGTCTCCGAAGTTTAACAGGTGCAGAGACTGCCATGTATGATTTTGCAGGTCTTGCCTTCAGGCTAAGAATTAAGGTGATAAATTATCAGCTAATGTCAGCAATTTGCACTATATTGTATTTCTACTCACAACAGAACACTGGTAGAAAATATAATAATAGACTTACTGTTATCTCCGCCTGCTTAGCTGCCAGCTTCTTCATTCTATAGGCGATGCCATCTCTTTGTCTCTGCAGGTGCTGCTGATGTTTCAGGAGAATCTCCTTTGAAACACAGACGGGCAAATAACATGAAGAGAATAAAAATATCAAGAACTGCAGATAAAAGGGCGATAATAGTGGCATTAGCTTTTCTTCTCAAAAAGAAACCAAAGTGAAAGTGCTTACTTCATGTGTGGCCATCCCTCCTACCTTACTGCTCATGTTCTATGTAGTAGTGCAGATTAAACTCCACTGACTGGTGGCAACACGACAACAAGAGTTTTTATAGGCCTGTCACACACGTGAAGGCTTTGTTGTGGGGGGGGGGGGGGGGGGGGGAGCACATTTTGGCCTTGAGATATCTGTCCTGGTGCTCTTACAAGCACGTGCCTTGTTTTATTAAGGAGAGGACATGAATCTGAACTCTGAAGACAAGAGGGAGGAAACAAAGATTCAGGCAGAGAAGGGCAGCTGCAAGGGCAAACTGTCCGACTTGAGGAAGAGTTATCCATGTCCGACTAAAAAAGAAGCCCATAAGCACTCTATTAATACCAACATGACACTGACCTACAGTATATGTGTGTGTGTGTGTGTGTGTGTGTGTGTGTGTGTGTGTGTGTGTGTGTGTGAGTGGGTGTGTGTGCTTGTGGCCTAGATGCACATTTGGGGGAGTATGTGAAGTTTAAGGGAGATTGATTTTGCTTTTGTATCTCATGGATGATTCACATATAGTGCTTGATCACAAGGGCGCGGTGACTGAAGTGCATCTTCACCCTGAGCCAGTTACATTAGTCTCAGCCAATGCCTGTTAAAAATCCTTACCATGACCCGTGTGACCTTTGCATAGCACAAATGGTCTCTGCATATGTGCAAGCGGGGAGAGATCACATGCAGGCGCGGCACAGCAGAGCCAAACGTCTCCATCTGAGTGCTGCATCGACTGATTGTTAAAAAGTAACATGCCCATTTGCAGGATAATTTCCAAATCAATGATTGCTGAGACAACCGCTATAGAGAGAGACGCTGAGACTGTGATGTAAAGGACTCAGCTTCATTATCTGAAATCTGAAACAGATCATTTAATTGTCTGGATTTGATCTGCAAAAACTTCAGTGAGAAATGTTGCTTCTCTTTTAAAGCACCAATTCATCTTTTAACAAATCATGTGTTTTTATGCTCCAACTTCTGAATATTAGCCTTGCTATGGAACAGATTGGTAATACTTTACCCCCCCATGTAAACATTTAATAAATGGTTTATAATACACTATGATGTAGTTGTACACAGATATATGCGTTTATTAATTACTTGTTCACCAACCAGAAATAAAGGCTTGGGTATAAACTGATTATGAATGACAATATAGCTGTAATAATTTCAAATGTGTCTGTATAGCAGAGGTAAATTCTGTACTAAACACTTAAAATGTATCTGTGTCTGCTTACAACATTATGTTGGGTTCCAACCATTTATCAAATGTTTATATAGTGCTTATGAATGCTAAATAAGAGGGTTAAAGAAAGTGTTACCCATATTTAAAAAAGAAAAAAAGTTTGTAAAAGTGGATGCCGCTTTCACTTGTGACCACTGTCACATATTTTAATGAATACAATCGAGACAAACACATCTACAATTCATGAAGTGATGATTTGGCGTCTTCATAAACTGTTATTTGTAGATGCTTTAAAAAAAACATACAGGACTATAGTTGGCCACATAACTATCTGACTTCCTTAAATCTGACGTATTCGTGAATTGGAACAACCCACTGAACAAAATTACCCTACAAATGTCACCTGTTGTTGGGTAAGATTTAAGTCCCTGTCCCTGCTACGCTCATTAGTCTTCATGAGATATCAACCTATAAAGCATCCGTGTCAATAGTTGGCATCGAACTTTGCTTTATTCTCCAGAGCTCTTTAATGTGGAGCCTTAAATGGTCATTGTCTTTCTTCACAAAGACATTTCACCGCATGGAATTCTACAGCTAAACAGCGCAGGTAGACCTTAACAGCAACTCCAGGAACCAGAAACTCCAGTTCCTCGCATGAGTATATGTTTACTATCTACTGGAAAGGTACTGAGAGAGCGAGGTGAGCAGTATCTCTCAAGGTGCTCCACAGGTAAGAATAACAATATTGTGTTTTGTTTTGTTTTTACTGTTAGAGCCAGCGTATATAGTGAGTCATGTGTTAAAATGATGTCTTTCCTACCGTACTGCTTTGTGATGTGATACAAAATTGAATATGCGTCCACTTGCCAACACATGTTTGATTCCGTCTTCGAAAAGTGAGTGCTGAATTGTGTAAAAGTTAACAAAGGCCTGAGATACTTAGACTTTGTTTTTGTTTTCAATAACGGCAGATTTACCTTTACTGGAAAATATCTATCAAAAATAAGAATGAACATAAACCTTAACGTTGCCTCTGTTTCCTGGGTAGAGCTCTGTTCATTCTCTGATTCGAGGTGACAGAGACCGATACATTCCTGTGTTGTTTTTGTTTAGGTGTGGTGTCACAATGCATAAGGGCCAGAAGAGCGCCGGTACAGGTAATCTACTTTGTGGTTTGATTTAGGTGATAAGTGTAGTTATTTACTTGAATTTTTGGTACTGCTTACAAAACAAAAACAGTTTTTACAGCTGATCTTTTCAAATCACAAAACCTGGAATGTGCTAATGTATTAATGTTTTTTTTGTATTATTGTGTAGAAAAGTGAGTACAAGTGAAGACAAGTACATGAATACGATCCAATAAATTATTCAAAGTAAGACAGGGACAAAAGCAAACTGAGGAGAATAACTGGTTTAGACTGATGAGTGTAAGAGTGAGAAACGGAGGTCCAGCAAAAATGTATATAGATGTGTGTGTGTGTGTGTGTGTGTGTGTGTGTGTGTGCGTGTGTGTGCATGTGTGTCCATCTTGTGTGTGATTCGGTTAATGGGTGAGTGAGGGGTGTCGATTAAGGTTATGTAGTAATAAGGGGTATATTTTCATCAACAAGCCACCACACACAATAGATCAAGGGGTTAGCTGGGGAACTGTGTTATGAGATTTATTGGGTTTGTCATGTGTGTGTATGTTTGTGGAATGACTATAGAAAAAAAAGAGAAAAGAAAAAATATATATATATTTCTGTAAACAAATAAACGATTTCAACATATTGATCCGAAAACATCTGGCTTTTCTTTTGACCTTAGGCGGAAATGCGGTGTTCTACAAACCAATCGGAGGTACGACGGAAATAAGATCTGGATACCTGTTCAAGTCTCCTCCCCAAAAACGGTTGAAGACAGAGGTAACAGAGTTGGCATGATGGATGATTTGCAGCTAGTTACGTGTATGTGTGTGTGTGTGTGTGTGTGTGTGTTTTATTACATTTCTTTTCTTTTTTTAATCATGTTTCTCCTGCAGAAATCATGGAAGAAGCGGTATTTTGTGCTGTTCAAAGTCAGCGAGCAACAGTACCTACTGAAGTATTTCAGGAGTCCAGAGGACAAGGACAGGCCCCTTGGAGGGATTGAATTATCACAGTATGTTCTCACAAATTCACTAATTAACCGTATTTAATTAATAGAGCTCAAATGCAGTTGAACCAGCTTTGTTTTTGAGAGAAGATCCAGCATTACATTTTTTTTTTTTTTTCAACATTTGTGTCATTTGTGTCCCTCTGTCAGCATCTCACTGCTGTATGTGAGCCCTGAAAACCACCAGAGATGGAGTTGGGTCCAGAAGAACCTCAAGTGCTCTCCATCCTGTGTGCTCTACATCAGGGCAGCTGAGCGGGACTACTTCCTCGTTGGTGAGAACAGGTCAGTCAGCTGTTTTTTTTTTACATGGGATAATAAAGCACTGAGATGGAATTTTTTACTTCCACTTTAATTTCAAATCTTAATTAAAAACCCTGTCATCAATAGCCTGGAATGTTTGATCACAGTTTGTCTGGGTATTTAAAAAAACAACCTTTTGTTCCAACCAAATCGCTTTGGATTGTGCACAAATGCAGCCAATTAAATCAGGATACATTTTTTAAGAGTTTGGTTTGGGATTTTCATGACAGATAAATTGTTCCAGATACATGGATTGCATTCATTTAAAAGGTCACCAGGATTCAGGCCACACAGCTGGGTCGGCCAGTTCTCCTCGCAAGGCCCCCGCTGACACTTTCACAGCTCCTCGTAAAACACTTCCCCCCCATGCTCTTCACAGCATCGACTATTTTGGGAGTTCAAACAATCAAAAATAAATGATGATGTTGCTTTTCTGTTTAGTAATTGTCTATCAGACGATAATGACTTTGCCTTCCATTCTGCTCACACCTATTTGCTGCTTAAATGTCACTGTTTCTACTCTATATTTGATTTCGGAATTGAATTTTAAAATAAACGTAACAGCCATAATTTCAAAAATGATGTTAAGTGTTTCATTTGCCCCGCTTGCTTTTAGTGAGGAAGTGGACGGCTGGTTCTCCGACCTGTTTGAAGCCCTGAAAAACCGGCCACATAAATGTATGAGTTCAGAGGTACATTGAGATTTTAGTTCTTTGTCATGTTTTGTAACAGCTTATTGAGACCAAGAGTCTCTACACTGCATTTGTTTTTATCTGTCATGTTTGTTTGTTTTTCTACAAAAGGAAATATCTAATGAGCAGCCAACAATTGAGGTAAATATTTAAAGGACGAACCACATTTAAAGGAATTGTTCAATATTTTGGAAAATACGTTTAGTTATTTTGTTATAGGCAGTTATAGGTGAGAAGATCGATGGCACTCTCATATAATTACAATAGCTACTAACAGCCAGCTAGCACAGCTTAGCATTAAGAATGGAAACAGGGAATAGCTCGCCCGGCTGTGACCAAAGGTTTAAAAAAAAAAAACACCTACCAGCTCTATTATCTTGTTGGTTAAACAGTACAAACAAACACAAAGGTTTTTTTACAGTGAAGTTTGTGCTGAACTACTTCATGGCTGGGAACAGTTGCAAAGACAACCAGAGGACACTCCAGGAAGTCAGTGGTCCCGGATAAGAAATACTTCCTGTAAAACAATGTAAACAAACATATGATATATGACATGGGAGGCAGACTGTGAACCTTTGAACAGAACCAGTCTAGTCCTTCTGCTAAACTAAGCTAAGCTAACAGATTGCTGGCTCCAGCTCATATGAGAGTGATATCTATCTTCTCTTTGGAAAAAAAAGCAAATAAACATATTTTACAAAATGTTGAACTATTTCTTTTAATTAGGTTCATGTTTTTTCACATTTCTTGTTGTCACCCGGCTCAAATGAATGCTAACAAGTTTTGTCATCCGATAAGTTGCTTTTATCTTTCTTTTCACCCTTTATGTCCTGCTATCCACCTCTTCCTCCATTGTCACAACACTTGCTCAGTCTGAATCCCCTCAGTGTCCCTGGCGAATGCAACAAGCAACCACCGATCCACTTTCTATTTGACTTTTGGAATTACACTTTTCTTCCTGTTTTAAGAGGTTTTTTCAAACCACCCTTCGCAGAAATAGAAATCTGCAGCTGTGCCTGTTGAGGTCGGTCCACAATGTTGCATGCCTTGCGTCGATTTGGCTAAACGTTCTAAATGCGTGCATACTGTCGGTCTGGTACAAACGACATCAGTCAATGGCATTCCTTTGTGTGAATCTATTTGGTGTGTTAGTTTACATAATTTCAAATATTTTTTAGGGGCATTTTCACCCTTATTTGACAGAGGACACTGTAGAAGAGGAGAAGAGAGAGAGAGAGAGAGAGAGAGAGAGGGGTGTGACATGTTACACATGTTCCAAGACCGCGACGTTCCGGTTATATGGCATACGCTCTAAACACTCCGCCCAGGCACTCCATGTCTATAGAATGTTGACACCACCTGTACATTTAGCCATCAGAGTAAAGATACCAACAGGGCTCTAACTCAAAAGAACATTCCATTCTGGGTGTATTCAGCAGTTTAGTGCCAGAGATTCTCACAAAATGTAAGAATTATTAACACAACTTAAATATCAACCCAGGTGAACTTATGGCTGGTGCTGTCAGTGTTCTTATCGAAAATGTGGATCAATTTCAGTGAAATTCTCCCAAAATATCTCAAATACAGGTCTTTATTGACTCACTGTTACCTGACCCGTCTATAATTGAGTATAGCTTAATCGTATAACCAATGCATCTGACCTGGGGACACTGAGATGAATGGGCTGACAGCAACACATATACATATATATATATTTCCTCCGGGGTTGTCTCATAATTTTTCCTTTAGCTGCTTTAATGTGTGTTTTCTTTCACAGGCAGAGTTGAAACTTCGGTCGCTGTCTGATCCGTCCTCAAATGCTTTCAATACCGACTCTGAAAAATCAGAGGTGCGATATCTTAACTTGATCGTAATTAGTGAACACAAATCTAATTCAAGGGATGATTTCTTTAAGAGTTGTCAGATTGGGTGATGGAGAATTGGAGGTGATCTCTTGGTTGCCTACAGTATGTCATTTGTGATTGGCCAGCAGGGTGAAGATTATGCCAAAAGGCCTTTATCAGAGCCTGTGAATCCAATCTATGACTATCCGAGAGCCTACTTAACACAAGAGAAAAAGATCTCAACCCGTCGCAGGAGCTTGGACATGGTGTGAGTGTTGATTATTGTATATGGAACAGTGTATTGATCCGATACATGTTGTTATTGCCAGTTATAAATGCACAAAAAAAATCCCATTCATCCTCACTAGTTCTACTTTGTTCACTTTTGTTCAAGTGACACAAGCTGAAATTGTGACCTTGAGTTCTACAGTATCTAATATTATTTGTCTGTTGTTTTGAATATCTGTCCCTTGCAGATATGAATCAATGGTCGAAATTAGACAGAACGTACGAGTGGCACAGGCAGCGTAAGTTTGATTTACAGAAAGATCTCTAAAAAAACAAATCAGGTTTCCTAATAATGATGATAATTGTTTATTATTGTTGAGACTGAAAGCAGATCACTGTGCCAAATGTTTCTAGGGACCTTGACGTTGAGAAGGTTACCACAGGCAGCCTGATGAGGTCTGTCACTGAAGTCTTTGACAAGCTGAGGATACAGCTTTCCCCAGGGCCTTCATTCGACGAGGAGACAGCAGCTGAGGACAGGTAGAGCTGAGACTAATTCCAAGGTTGCTTTCTATTTTTTTTGTGGGCCGTGTGTATTTCTGACTTTTCACCTTGTCTTCAGTGCCCTATGCTCTTTGTGTAACATGTTTTGTCAGTGCCCTAGATACGTAAATAGCTCAGTCATCAGAGATAAATGCGACCTCATTGGCTCAAATACCTAAACTGACAACAATGAGGGCATTCCTTTTACAGCACAGAACTCTTGACACTCAAGGACCTGTCAAGAATCTAAGAAAGGCAAAACCGCAGAGCCTGTTTGGCAACTTGTGTGCTTGATACATATCTTTTAATCTCGTGTAAGAGGTTTCACCTGAACAAGGTGGCACTGATGATGCAAATTTAAATACAATTGAGCCATGAAAATCTAACTTTACATCTGGAAAAGTAATCATTTCAAAAATAGTTTAGTCAGACTGTCAGACCTTCTGTTTCCCACAGCATCTCAAGGAGGGCAGGTTTTTAGCCAATCAGATTTGATTGCTTGTTTACCAAAACCAAAACATGCAACCAATTAAAAGCATGTACACATTGTGCCTCATCTAGCTGTTTTATGCCATCATCCCCTGTATGAAAGTACTCTTTCCTGCTGTTTGTTTTCCTAAATCTGCTATAATACAAAACTGTGTGATTTTTGTGCATTTCACCACCTGCTGTGCTGCCACACTGAAGAACATCCTCTCTACGACAATGGGCATATGGGTTAAAGGACTCCTTTCTGAAGTGTCTCTTAATTTGAATTTCTGTCGCGCCTCTACAGCGATTTGCGAATGATTTGCTTTTCTCGTGCTGCTTTTATGAACTATTTTAATAAATCTCGAGACATCTGGTGCTCTTTTTGTATAACTGAGAGAACCCTCTTTTGGTTTTTGGAGTGTGCGAGGATCTTTCACCCATCATCAAACAATTTCTTCGTCTTTAATTGTCGTTATTTTCTGCCACAAGGACTAATGTGGACTTCGGCCCATCCAAGGCTTCTAATACAGCGCCGAAATCTGTTCTTATGCTGTCTGCCTGTGAAGCTCCCCTCCATTGTGCATGCAGATTCAGATGTTATTTCATACTCAGCATAGAGCGCTGGCCGTGGTTCCTGCTTCGTTGAAAGCCTTGTTGTGGTTTATTCCCACTGTCTCTCCAAGCTGTCTTACGAGACTTTTGTTAGATGTTAACCAAGAGTTCATCAGCGACTGGTAACTGAATGTAACACACACACCAATATCTGATGTTATAATCCCATCATGCTGTGACTTGCTTTTGCAGAGGCGGAAGGCATCTGACGTCAGACAGCAGCTCCAGTGACAACGATGCCATCTCTCCTGTAGAAATGCTGGAGGGACAAAATGTGCAGACACTGGATAAATATAGCTCCACTGAAAGGTGAGATTGACCTTGAATCCAAAGAAGTAACCACCAAGTGGGCGCTATCACCTCTCTTGTAGTAAGAATACACTGCAAATAGGGACATTTTATGTGGGGTGTGATGATCAACTGAAGCATAGAGTTATCATCAGTACTCATTCAATAGTTGCTTTACTTTTAATACTACTAAGACACATTTGAAACACAGACTGAGGCACCGTCTGTGCTTTAGCTGATCAGAAAGTCAAAAACAGCTTTGTAATGGTTACAGCAAAGAAAAAGGTGACTCGGTTAAATGAGAAACCGGAGAGGAATGCTGAGACCAGCGTTGACATGTTGCTGGACGGGTTAGAGTGGTTTCTGAAGGTTTGATGATAGTTAGATCATAATAAGCAGTGCTCGTTAAACACTAGTAACTCAGGGGACTTTCCCGCAGAATTTTAAAGAGCTGTTCAAAGGAAATTAAAAGTCCATATCTGTACAGACACTCAGGTTTCTAATTTGTTCTTGTTCACCACATCATAGGCTGACCAATGTTTCTTGCACCTATGATCCATGGAGTTACCGACATCTAGCACTTTACTAAAGATTTACTAAAATGAATATGCAACTCAAACAATAACTTCAGGAAAACCTTTCAAGTTCAATTGACATTTTGAATTGAAATTTTGGTTTTTATCTACAGCAAAGTGACACAATACCCTTAATAAAGCTTTTCTTTTCTTTTTCTTTCAAGCCTTGACACCTTCACCATCGGGGAGAGAGACCTTCTTGTCCGGCAGGCAGATTTGATAAAATACCTTACACTAACAGAAGTGGATGGGAAACCATGGTAAGTTTGAAATAGGAACACTTACTTCATTGCAGTATATAAAAACATTCCAGTCTCAGATATTGGACTGCTTTGATTGAGATATGTGGAAAGGCTTCACAAATGATCCTGAACACATTTTTATTCATTAATATTAATGAAAACCCTCAGATGCGTTTTAACATTCCCTGCTGTCATCCCACAAATCAAGCATTTCAATTGTTTGAAAACAAGATACTGCACGTCCTCACATTTCCACTTGAGAAATGTGAGACAGACTTAATGCTGCACGGCAGGATCTCTCTATTCATTTGTGGGAGATGAGTCAGAGCATTTAGCTGTATTGTGTGAAAATGTGGGCATGTATTTATACTAAGATCTAGTAACTGCTCTTGGCATTAATCGCACAAAATCCAAATTCTCAGGATGTTGAATAACAAGATGGCACTAACAAAGCAAGAAAGGGCTGCTGAAGCACTTTAAGTGTACCAATGAGTGATGTTTATTTATATGAAGATGATTAACAGGGAAAAACAGAAGCAGAAGCAAATAAGACGTCAGGGTCTCCAAGGCCAAAATAACAAACAACAGAAGCCACGCCCACTAGAAAATAAAAACTCCATTATTCTACTGAATCAAACAAAAAAGCAATATTTATCTCCCCAACTAGCCACAAAACAGGTGAAAATTAGTGAAATAAATAGCAAAGAATCCCTACAAGGCTCGCTTATTAAAAGTCACCAAGACTAACAAAGACAAAGGATGGAGGAATTAGCAGAGCTGGTGCTTTCAAAGAAAACACAGTTTAATCATCTTAACACAGCAACAGACAGAGCAAGAGCCAAAAAGGTCAGGAACACTGATTCTGGGAGTACATATACAGCTCTGCTGATTGTTGATTGAGAGCCAGGTGTGGATTATCAGACACAGAGAGAGGCATGGCAGACCTGAAACATGAACAAGAGGCCAGAGGGAAAAACCAGTGGATGCAACGCGCACGTAAAAAAGAAGAAACTAGATTCGAAGCATGAAAATCTGCTTCGGGTCTCGATGACACCGGTAATGTTTCACAGCAAGTGAAACGTGACCATATAATATATTTCATCAGACGTGTGAGAAATAGACGCGGCTGAAACGTCTCTTGTGTAGAGAAGCCGTGCAGATTATGACAAATACATTTACATTTTCAATAGACATTCAGTGGCCTCAGATATTAAATGCAAGGTGGTGCTGATTATAGGGGCCCACAGCTGGAAAGTGTGCCTGTTAGTTCCAATAGAAGGAAAATATGGAAGTATTTGGCCATGACATGGATGTACAAAAAATGAAAAGCACATGTCAAATACTGTTTGGATGAAACTAAAAACCAGAATGTGTGATTGTGTGTGTGTCACAGTGTGTCTGTGTGGACAGGCCAGCCACAGACGGTGTGCCTGTTTCACAAAGGAGACCAAATTCTGGCAGTTAATGACCTGCACACCGGCAGCGTGGAGGAGTTCAACATGTACATGAGCAAGTGTCTCAAAAATGAGGTACGGTACTGTGGCAGCACACAAAACACCAACTCAGCATCCGGGATGTGACGGTGAATGTGTGACGAGTCCTCTGACCGGTAAACTATTTCTCGTTTCAGGTGAAAGTGACCATCCTGCGTCTACCTGGAGGCCAGCCTCTGCATTCACCAAACTGCCCCTGCAGTGACTGACCGTTAGATTTGAGACGGTTATTTTCACTACGTGTTGGTTTGCACCGTGTATTGACCACTTTAGATAACTGACAGTATTTTTCCAGGGCTGTGGGCAGTTCCTATAGATCAGTTGATCTACTAGTTTACTCGATATAAACGTTTAGAGAAGCTTAAAGTGATTATTTGATGACTGTAAAATCTCATTCACCATGACTCGCATTCTATGTAAAAACGATTCGATCGGTGTGTAATCAATGATGTGCAGTTTCCACAGAGCGTGGTTTATGATGTCATTCATTGTGTATTGTATTTACAGCTGGTAAGCTGTTTGTAAAAGGAAACAAAAGGCAGAGGTTTTACTGGAACATATTTCCTCATACTGCCTGTATGACGCTAAAGAAAGACATTGTCACGATACAAGCTCCTGAGCTCGAGCGATCAAATGTTGACAGTACAAGGCGTGTCGTGCAAAAATTGTGAAATTTGCACAGTTACTGTATATAGACTTCTGTAAGAATGCTGTTTTTTAATAATTATCTTCCAATCTAAGATGACTAGAAGCTACGGCGCTCAAGTGAAGATCATGAGGATGATGTTCTGAATCAATATGCATGATCCTAAAGAAGTAATTAAATAATAATTTGGAAAGATCCATTGTTGCTACAAATATTCGTGTCGTACGACTGACTGTACACTTGAGCAAGAACTGTTTGCGTTGCATGCCTATGTCATCACCCAGCAATGCTGAATCATTTCCAGTTTGCCCAGTGGTGTGACATGTGAATGAAATGTCTTTCTAAGCCATGCCAGTCTAATGACGCCTACTTGAGGACACAAGTAGAAGGATACATTGTATGTTAAAATGCCTTTCTTGTATACATGTTGTGGTTATAGAAAAAAAAAAAAAGGGCTTACGTCCTTTCCTGACCCTTTCCCAATTTATCTCGAGAATGCTTAGAAAGTAATTAGGGGAGGAGGAATAACAAACCAATTAAGGAAGAGATCAGTATTTCATATTGTCCACACCTCGGGAGTGTCTTGTGAATTAATATGCAGACAGAATGGGGATGAGCCTCAGGCTGTTCCTCACCTATTTCTTTCCGATAAGAAGCAGAAATGGTGACTACGACAGCTGAGGGCAGTTTGCTGTTATGTCATTTATGTTGGAAATATGTTTTTCTCCTTTTTTAAATTACATCTGGTGACCAATGCCACTCCCGGACAAAGACAACATCAAAGGGTTTTATATTTAAAGTGCAAAATGATGTCCACAGAAGACAAGGAAAAATCTAGCCTCTAAAACCCTTAACATCAAACGATCTGACATTGTTAATATTCCCATGACATCGTCTCAGCCTTTCCAAGATTAATGTTTCAAGTTTAAATGGAGCTATTCAACAGATACGAGTTCTGACAAAGAAATGATTTGATTTATGAAATGATTTATTTCTGAGGGCTATTCTTCAACTGTGATGCTCAAACTGTATGCTGAATTAAAAAATACACTCTTTGTAAGTGTGCAGCAATTGCAGGTTGTACTGTGACACTGAGTCTTGTGTTTTATTTGTAAAATTATACATTTTACCAGATTGTTCAAACACTGACCATTTGATTTTCTTTAAAAGCCTTTTCTTAGACTGAGACTGCAGCAAAATTTCAGAATTCACCGGAATTGTTACTAAAACTATGCAACATCATTCGAATATTTCCAGTTCCTTTACTTCCAAAATCCATACAATTAAGTTTAAGCTTCTTATATGAGCCACACATTTCATTTTCATTATGTAGCTTCATGTTGGCATTTCAAGTGTCCTCTTACTGCTAAAGACATTCTTGTATGTTTGACCAGTTTCAAAAAAACTAAGGAAAAATCAGTTCATTATTGTATTTGCTGAAGCACAAAGTGAGAACTACATTTCTTGGCAGGGCACAGTGACTTACTGTGAATATTGATTAAGGCTGGTGATATCTATTTTCTACTGTCTAAGGTCTATTTGGCCTTTCTGGGCATTGACCACTGCTTGAATTAACAGTTGGACGAAAAACTCATTACTTGTGTTTCTTAGTTTCCAGAACTGTGCACTAACACATTGGCCTCATATCATAAAAGATATTATCTTGGCAAAATATCCGCATGCAAATGCAGCTGCTTGGTTTGTAGCAAAAAGTCTCATAAACGTTATCATAGTTACTGGCAGCAACATTAGCATTGTAGCTAAGGTGGCATAGAGGCACAGAGGATTAAGATAAAGGCCTGTCAGACTTTGGCTACATAGTCTGACAGGCCTACAGGCAATACTGGTGAAAAGCAATTCATTGCTGGTTTGTGTCTTTTCATATGATTTGCTGAGAAAAAACAACACCATACATAAACACAGTAATGTACACAATCAGTGTTATTATTAGAGAAACACAATGGAACCATGACTAGAACTCTAGTCAGTTCTAGAACTCATACGTGTCATGGAAGCCGT
>NW_022280034.1:8061307-8123219 GCF_004355925.1 Anarrhichthys ocellatus
AACCGTCAAACCCAAATACATGAACTTATATGCAGTGAATAAATATAGAAACGCCCTGGGGGACATGGTCTGACGACATACGTCTGCTCGTGGTTTTACTCTAATCACTGGTGTACTTTGTTTCTTAACAATGAGACTGCTGCACCTACTTTGAAGGAGAGCTGCATCATGGGCAGCACATGGACCTGGGCTGCCTTCCAGTCGGTGGTGATACATTGCCTGACTTGCTCCGACTCCAGACAGCACATGGTGTTGTGTTTGTCTCGAGAGAGACACACTTTAGAGCCCAGGACCTCTGCCAGAGCTACGAATGAAGCAGAACAAGGTCCGCGTAAAAACAAGGAATGTGGGCTATTCAGCCTTTTCATTGTAAGACTTCGTGTGTACGTGCAGTTAAGAGCGCCGCACCAACAATGTGTACATTATATTTCAGGATAAAGTTTACTTTCTCCAAAGCAAGAAAAAAACACTTGTATTACTATTAGGTTTAGGAACACATTTAGTTTGTATCCAACAGTTTGTGCTGGTGGTAAGGACATACTTTCTGACACGTCGCAGAAATATCACTAGAATTAAATGAATAAATTACCATGTCATTTTCAGTAATATTATAAGTCATGAGAAAACATTTCATTCATCATTAACCTGTCAAATCAGCAGACTGATGTTGAATAATGGGCCCCAGGGCCTCTGTCAGGACGTGTGTGTGTGTGTGTTTTCCTTTTAGTTTATTCCTCCTGGGTGCTTTCCTAGTTCTTACGTCTCAGGGAGCTAGATGAATGAACGGCTTTGGTATTTAGTAAGGAACATGGAAGGAAGGATGGATAAATTAACTATAAAGATTACATACTCCTTGATTTATGAAAACGTTTAAGAACGCCAAATATGTCGTTAGATGAGGCATCTTTCAAATTCCTTAAAAACATAATGATAACATTTTAGGAGATACAAGCAGCAACAAAAGATAAAAACAACATGCTTTCAGAATTTCCCTCACAATTCCGAGTACAATTTCGACTAAACACTCACCCAGAAAGACCTTCTCTTTTCCCACGGAGTAGGATCCACACACCACAAGTGTTCGTGGGTTGAGCGTCACCCGCTCAAAGGCTGTGTTGACCGCAAAGTTGATGGCCTCTTGCTGTCTGGGGAAGGTGTACTCAGGGCTGCAGTAGCTAAACAAATACAAGAGCTTACATTCAAAAATCGCATATTCCGGCTTCTGCATCACTTTTACGGAGTTCCTTGCTTGAGAGGATCAAGGCCATGAACTGAGAACAACGTGTGCGTGTTTTAGGTAATATTGATCCATACAACAAAACCAGAATGGTCACATATACAGAGCAGCACAATGAAACCATTCAGTGGCCCCACTGGCTTATTCAATGTCGACAGACGGGGACTAACGTGGTGTCCAAGTAGAGCGTCTGCACCCTGCATCCGAGTAATTCAGGGTAGGTCTCCATTGAGGGATCGGCTCTGAAGTCTCCGGTGTGGAGGACTGTCTGTCCATCGGGCAGGAAGAAGAGCAGCATGGCAGCTCCTGGACAACTGACAGAAAATTAAAGGAGATACAAACTGTGTGATGAACTAGCATAAGCATCTTCCAAGAAGCTTTGACTGTCAAGGAAAGTGTGGTCAGTAACGCAGGTATACTAGTAGTGACTGGCTCACATCAGTTGGTATAATTAGGTTAGAATTAAAAAAAAATGCTGTAAACTTTCAGAAAAAAATCGGTTTCCCTAAATAACGAATATCAGTATTCCTCAGTGAAACTATGTAGGCAGTTGGTTTAGAGCTGTCTGACTTTGGGATCGGTGTCAGTGGCCGATGGTGGCGTCAGGTTGATCACTCACTGGTTGGCTTCCAGCAGGATGACGGCGATTCCCTTGACGGTGACCCGGGTGTTCATGGGGAGGATGTGGACATACTGCTCAGCCACCCGCAGTTTGCTCTTCACCAGGTTCCCTGTAATCTGAGCAGGCGAGGCAGCCGTCAGTCAACGTGACTCGACAACGGCCACAAAAGCTAGAAAAACCTGAATGCTAAATTGGATTTTTCTGGGCTATGACCCACCTAGCGTCCAAGTTGAATTTATGTGACCTCCCAAATAAACAAAATCCCAAGATAGCACACACTGATCAATCATGACCCATTTGACGGGAGAATTGACATCCAGCTTCTTTCACCGATACCTTTTATTCTGGATACCATCTATTGGGGTATTCATTAGTTTCAGAGGTACATTCCTAAATACCCCAGTAAGATAACTAAAACAACAGCAATGCCATAAGTATCATACTGTAAACAAATTACATTTCTAGTTTGAACGAGACAGAAGTTTAAAGTCTGAATTAAAAATCTTTACTTGTTTTGCTACACACCTCAATTCATTCAGTCTGTTGCTTAATTGATGCACCACAACTGGATTTGCACAGTGACAACAAATAAAAGTTATAAAGTTATAAACGGAAAGACAAACGGACCCAGAAAAAACTGAATGTCCTGGATGTAAAGTGTTTTTATCTAAAACGGTGTATAAAAACAAAAAACACAAAAAGTCTTTAAATTTCAATCAACTCCAATATGGTCAGAGTCACTGGCTGATTGGTATTCAAAACTGCAAGCTCGTTTTCCATTACTGAGTCCATGCAGTGCAGTGAGATAAGAAATGGATCAGGCATTTACTCTATGGAAGAGAGCATCGAGGAAGCTTTTTAATGGAATGCATTTAAAAAAAACAAAAAGAAGCTTTGTGAATGAATTTCTTCCAAAGTATTCGAGGACAAAAAGGCTTCTGGAGGAGAGACCTGCCATTTATTAACGACACAAAACAGACTTTCTCTGTATGAAGTATAAAAATATTGAGTTTGTGTGTGATGCCGTTTCAGCGGTGGACTTAAATGGAATCATAACTGTTTCATATAAAAACTGCCACAGTCTAGAGAAAGTAATAAAGTAAAAATAATATAGTAAAGTAATTGACTTTATGGCTATTTGATGCACAGCTCAACTAGAAGTCATAAGACAACCAATGCCTGACTTACTCTGTTACAGTAGATGGGAAATGTGGACTTTGTGGTCAAACCTCCGTAGTGGTCCGAGTGGAAATGTGTTAGGAAGTAGGCAGTGATGCCCTGGACCTCTCCATAGTGAAAGGCATCTATGACAAACTTTGTGCCTGAGAAAAATACAATTTAGCATAATTTTAGATAACAAAACACAAAATAATTAAAATGTATGCAGCGATAAATGAGGTATAGTCCCTCGCTGACCTGGAATCTTCTTGTAGAAAGGACAACGTGATGACTCCACTTCTCCAGCGGTGCTCCCTCTGTTCCATCTTCCTCCTCCTCCTCCTCCTCCTCCTCCTCCTCTCCATCCTCTCCATCCTCTGGTCCTACCTTTCCCTGCATCTCTATTATCTCCAGTCACTGCGCCCTGTGAGGAATCAGCGGTTGTGTCAGCCCCACTTTTTCTTTGCCTCTCTCTCCTCTGTACTGGAACAGTGCTGAGTTCATTTGGTCCACTCTCAGACACTTTCTCCTTCTCCTTGAGGGGTTTGAGGCCAAAAAACACCCCAATGTCCGTCTGCTTCAGACAGGCGGCCTGACCAGTCTTGATCTGAACCTTCTGTGGCGACATGGTTGTTTGAGATCTCTGGACAATGGAGGCTTGTGATGAAGGCCCTGGAATACTGCCGTCATTCGAGTTCTTTAAAGGCAGGCTATCTGAGCTTAAAAGAGTTTCTCTCAGGCGCTCTAACACAATACTTTGAGGAGACTGAATGCTGCGTTTACGTGGACCGATGGCACTGGTAGATTCACCGCGAGCTTCTTCTTCACCAACTCGGTTTTCAGCAACTGTGGCGGCAGCTGGCTGATTAGTGGTAACTGAATGCAGCTGGGTGTTTGAGGACGCCGGCTCCTTCACCTGCACATTATTAGTTTCCAAATTATCTATAAAGTCAGTGAGGATCTCATCGTCACTCGAGAAACCGTCACTTAACAGCACCATCGAGTTTTCAGCCACATTTTCAAATGCATCTTTCTTAAAAAGTGCTTTGTGACATTCACTATTACTGACTTCAGTCTCCGCAGGGAATTCAGAAAGAGGAGAGTAGGATATTGCATCATCGTTCACAGATTCACTTTTGGGGGAACCTTCACAAGCTTGTCTTCCACTCTCTGCCTTGACAGGAGTGGATGAAAGCTCTGTTCTACTTTCTTGGGAAGAACTGATAGACGTTTGGCCTTTAGTGGAGGGCGACCAGCCTTTCTTTTTCTTAAAATCCTCTGGGCCAGGTGAGCGCAGTAGCAGAAGTCCATTTGTAAGTTTAGATGGAGGCGTTCCAATGTGATTACGGGGAGGGGAGATGCTACGATTGGATAAGGCAGAAAGACTGAGAGCACTTCCCTGTGAAGTCTCTAAAATAGAGCCATCCACCTCACTGTTTATCAGTCCTGGGGCACAACTGAGTGTTTCTGCCTGCTGGGACAGACTGCGGAGGGCTGTGTCACTGTTTGCTCGACTATGGGCCAGGAGGGTGTGGTTGAATTTCTTATAATGGGTTGGAATGGCGGAGAAGCACTGAAGGCCATTTGGACATTCTGTGCAAACAGATAAAACATGTAGAAATTAGGCTCATCAGCATTGTACAAAAAGATAATTATTCAAAAGCACAGTCTACATTCAAAATACAGACATTCGAAGACTTTGAGGTTCAGATTACATGGTAAAGATGTTATTTAATCGGGCTTGTTGGATGTTGTGTGCATGAAAGATATGCGCATTTACCAATAAGGGAGAATCTGATGCCATGTTCATGTCATTACTCCAATGACCAGTTTCTGGCTTGTAAATAATGTTCTCAACATCCAGGTTGTAATCATGACTGAGTACTCAATTTCATTATTTTTGATAATACCTGAAAGGCAAACAAATATGGATGCCTCACATCAGCCAAAGTCCACCATTCACGGTCATTCAAACAAAGTTGAATGAATTTTGAGCTACACTGTCAATGTTTTAAGCCTCACACGACCAACTCTGCAAATATTTATAATTTCCTTGATTGACAGTGACACCATATGTCCACCTGAATACAGGATGACAGGTGTGCAAATGAGGGCTTGTGTGTTTACATAAAGTATATATGAAGAAGTATGGATGTCTGTACCTTTGCACGAGTCCCTGGAGGTGTCAAGACATTCAGCAACATGCCATCTTTGAGTCTGTACCACCAAAATGGAAAAGGGCATCTGACACATGGGGCAAAAGTCTCCAGAGGAAGGTCCCTCAGCAGCATTGTCTGGTTGCACTGTATCACTAGTAGATGATGACTTTGAGGGAATATCAGGTGACTTGACCGGGACAGAAGCGTCTCTCTTGGAGGTTTTTCTCACAGTACATCTTCTTTTAGTCACAGCGGGTGGTTCGTGTCTCTTCTTTTTCTTCTCGAGAGGTTTATATTCCCAAATGTCATTTTCAGAGTCGTCCTTCTGTGACATTTGGAGCAAAAGAAAGCGGTAACGTTACCAAAAGTAAGTGTTTGCTAACATCGCGCGGTTGCCGAAATTAATAAACGTCACAGTACATGAACGGCTACTGTAGATTACGTACAACTGCGGGGATACTTTCCGTTGCAAAAAAATAGTTTCCCCATGATTAGTAATTACGATATTGAGCGTGTGTAGCTGTAGCTACATGCGGTGTGGTCCGCTATAACAAGTTAGGGCTTACCGCCACAGGACAACAATGAATGTAGTAGAAACAACTGGAGACACAGAACAGCACATTCGACATATTTCACAAAACAAAGCATTTGGTCTTTTAAAAAAAAAAACGAGTAAAATGTATTTTCAATGAAAAGTCATTCAGTTAAATGTAAATTACAATTCAGATAAAAAGCCTTCTGAATAACAATATTCTTTTATTTTTACTGTTTTGACGAAACCAACGGTAAGAATCTTCGGTGTGAGTTTACCTAGCAGAGGCTGGTTGTTGTCGCTTGAAACATGGCGTCCCAGTGCAGCCTCTCTACCTTATTTCCTATCCAAAGTGAGCTGGATTGCGCCCTAGATGACGCCACGACTGAACAAGAGAAAGAAGATCTTGTCAAAGAGTATTTGAACAAACTAGACGAAAGAGAGGATCTGAAGATACCCGATTTCCAGACAGGTTAGACCACGTTACAGCTCTAGTTGTCATAGTTGCTCTACAGTTTGACTTGAGTTTGCGGACATGCCATTACAGGACCCGACTTCTTCATACGGTTTGAAAACTGTTTGGTCAGAGTTTACTCTCACATCTACTCCCAAAACAGCTGACTGTTCACAAAGGCATTGACTGGTGACACAGTCAGCCAGAGAACAGCAACACAAACTAATTCCGAATCATAATAACAGCTGCTTTGTAGGTTCAACTTTTTGTTTTAAGTGCAATGCTTCCTGTGGTGCGTTTTTTTGCAAATATATCAGCTGTGCAAGAGCTTGTAGCAGTCAATGTGTCTAATGGATGCCTTCATTCGAGTTTCTGTTTTATAACAATAAGTATGGCATCATCAGGAAACCTCAAATCTACATATAGCAATGCGTTATGTTTCCTTTCCTTTTCTCTGCTTTTGTATTTGTCCTCCTCTGGGCTTTATTGAACATGCTTCACTGTATAACCTTCATGCTGCTGCCAGGATTAGAAACACATCAAATACTTCTGGTGTCAACCCTGCAGTTAGTTCCTCTGTTGAGGTTTGCGGTGTGTTGGCAATGTCACACCACACCAGTAGATGGGGATCTACAGCAGAACATCAAACGGGAGAATTAACATGGCTGTACGGGATCTTAACAGTTCATAGCTCATTTTTAAACTGCAAAACAAACACAAGTTTTAAATGTTTGTCTCTATATTTTGCCAATTTGGGATTTATAGTTTTGAGGTTTGACAAGGGGGCACGACAGCAAAAAGGTGTTGCTTACCTGGATAAGAGAAAGTGTATTGAAAGTCTTTTTTGGGGGATTAATTCGACAAGTGGTCAAAACACTTCATAACGTTTTCTTTTTGTGACTGTGTACTTGACCCATTCATAATAGTATTGTGCGTGAATGTATCCAATATCTTTCCTTTTGCATGGTCAAAGAGACATTTGCCATTTGTAACTATTATCTACATTTTCCTTGATGCCATAATTTCTTTACTTTACTTTAAATGAATACCAGCCAAGTTTTAGACCACACAAATAAGAAAGGATTTGTGAGATGAGATGTGTTGAGACTTTGAAATCAGAACCAATTATTCTTATTCCTACTTGATCTGTGCTTGCATCATTCTTAAAGCTGGAAAAAAAAGAGGAGTAACCCTTTTTTAACCCTTTGTTTAACCAGGGCAAGTGCTACTGTGATTAAGAAATGTTCTTTCTATTGAGACATTGTAAAGTTAAGCAGCAGCACAAGTAAAACAATGACTTTCCAAAAGGCTTAAAAAGTTAATGTGGAGGGTAGAGTATGATTTCCAGGTACGTCAGGCTGGATTTTGGTGTTTTAAAATACAAAAGTAAATGCATTAATCCAAGCTTGTGAGTGGAGTGTGACAAACGTTATCAGACAATCGAGAGTGCATGCAAGGTAAGTGTAAAAAAAAAACTTATCAGACACAATCTAGATCTACAGAAATTCATTTTTTTGGGCGCTTAATAGCTACACAACACCTCTGACGCTTCGAGCACTTCCAAGTCCATGCTTTGATCCATCAACTTGTATTCCATATGACATAAATGCAATCAGAGCAGACAGATATACCAGTACAGTGATAAGCAGTGTGAAGCATTTGCCTGTGCTGTGACTTAAAAAATGATTAATGAGACGACCGCATCATTTTCCACTCTGTGGTTTGCTCCAGGCTTGGAATGGCTGAACACGGAGGGGCCTCTGTCTTTGAACAAGGAGCTGTCTGGTAAAGTGGTGCTGCTGGACTTCTTTACTTACTGCTGCATCAACTGCATGCACATCCTGCCTGACCTGCACCATCTAGAGAAGAAGCACTCTGCCAAAGGTATGGACTTTAAAGCAGCAGTACACATGGGTGTCTTGATCCTAAAGGGGTGGAGGTGTATGGTAACAATGCCATGTCTCACACTTTTGTAGAGCTTATTTACTGTAAAAAATATTACATTTTACATAGAAATTAACCTTTTATGATGTGGGAATATAGGACAATGCACCCCAAGTAGACTACTTATCGTCCTCCCACTATTAAAATTAAGCAGAATCAGGGACTATTTTCAGCCACGGATTAATAGACATCTGGTGCTCCAGTGAATATTTTCGACACAAAGACTGTGTGTGTGTGTGTGTGTGTGTGTGTGTGTGTGTGTGTGTGTGTGTGTGGGATTGACTCAAAATAGACTACAGTATCCATGTTCATGGTGATCAGTGCAACAGTGTGTCTCATCGGTGTGTTTCTAAAGGTATGACGCCTTTTGTGGCTCCAAAAGGAACCACACAAAATCTGGTGACAAAAACAAATGTCACTTAAATCAGCGTCAGTTGGCGGCGAAAAGTACGAGTTCTATCATGCGTCGTACAGCATCACGGGAACATGTGTCACTGGGGCGGAGAAGCTGTCGTGCATCAGCTCGACTTCTCTCCTCTTCTTGCCCGAGTGCATGAGGACCCTTATCTCAGATGTGAAGAGAAAGTAACCAAACATATTTCCACGCTGCAGTGGACAGGTCCCATAATTGCAGTTAGCTGTGTGGCTATTTTTATAGCCACTCCATGTACAGCATAACCACATCCGACTGACTCTTGTCATCCTTCTGGCCCTTCGAGGGATCATCTGACGAAGCCGTGCAGCTTGAAATTCAGTTGTGAGCCAGGCGGGACCCGGAGCACGCACACACACACACACACGCACACACTGCAGTGCCACCTCACATTATCGGCCTCGCCTTATCTTTGGCACTGCTATGAGTACATTCTGTTTGCTGCTCTGGTCAGTGAGGTGTGGGAGCCACCCTGTCCAGTCACTCCCACAGTCCCCCCCCCCCCCCCCCCCCCCCCCCCCCCCCCCACCCCTCCCACTCATCATCACTGCAATCTGTGCTGCTGCTATACTGCTTGGCGGGGGCCATGGGTGATGAAATCCACTGCAGAGGGTGTGAGTTTGAAGGTTTGGAATTGTTTGCGTTTACGTCTGTCGAGGGCGGCTCGATGATGTGAGTTAAATGTAGAAGAAATGTCCAATTGAGTCCATTTAAGGAGGATGGAGAAGTTCTCTCTGCCTCATTGTCATTGGAAGTGAAATCTGAATTACAATTTAAAAAACTGTTTTGTGTGACAACAAACAAACCCACTTACCGTGAATATATTGTATGCCTGTTAATTATGAGGATGAACTTATTTCAAATAGTTTTTCACAACTGAATTATGCATTTTATTTGCCCATTTGAGGACCACAGTGCATATGAGCATGTACTGCATTTGAGACTGTGCCTCAGGATGACATGAGTACAAAAGTGTTTCAATAGAGAGTCCCACACTAATTAAGAAACTTATCGGGACATCTGTTTTGTAAGACCACCTCTGTACACATTTTTCTACCAAAAAAAGTGTGTTCATAAGAGCCTCACAAAGCCGTTCAGTTGCATAACATTCATCCTTGTCATAAGCCACACACGCCAACCAATCCCTGTCATTCTCCGTTCAATACAGATAGAGTTACTAGTCTTTGATGACTGAACTCATCGAGATAAACATTTACAGCCTTGAGGCGCCGAAACATTTCTAGGAATCTCGCTGAGACCTACATTATATATAATACTGGAGGGTCACTGACTTAATAACAAAGTTTAGAATCACATCCGTTTCCCTCCCTCTCCCCAATTCTCTTAATTACACACATCTGTGCGTTGGAGGTTTGTGTCTTTGTGACAAACACACTAATTGACAGGCTTTGTGCTTTTTTTTTGAGGGAATGAAGCTTAGTGATATGTCCTATACATTTGGAAATGGACAGTTTTGATTGTGAGCGCGTCAAACCACTGACTGTACTGTGTTGTTTTTGACTCTGTTTAATCTCCCTCTCAGATGGATTGGTTGTTGTTGGTGTGCACTCAGCTAAATTCCCCAATGAAAAGGTAAGTGATTTTCATTGTTTATCAGCATTTATTGTTTTGAGTTGGCTGGTCTGCTTGTGCGGCATTTACTCATTTATGTGTCATTTTGAGTATGATGGGAGACAACATAGAGCACTCTTTCGCCAGGCAAAATCAAAGCATCAATCTGTAATGTTTTACCAGCATGAGATATCAGACGATATCTATCAGAATTATCACATCTAAAAGCATTATTGTTATTGGTTTAAGACCAGAAAACATGCTTGGATCTCCAGAAAATCCTCGTGATCCTGTCAATCTCTCTTCTCTTTTATTTCGCTGATGCTTTCTTTCATACACGATAGTGTACATAGGACTTTTTGGTCAGGTAAACAAGCACTTTGAATATGTCCCCTTGAGTGCTTGGAAATTGGATGGGAAATACTTTATTATAACTATAGTTCATTAATGAATGCTCTTACATTCAGCAACAGATTCACAGCTCTTCACTCATCTGTCTATGCTCGTCTCTGACCCGTCAAAGGTCCTGGACAACGTTCGCAGCGCCGTGCTCCGCTATGACATCTGCCATCCGGTGGTGAACGACAGCGAGGCGCACCTCTGGCATGAACTGGAGGTGTCCTGCTGGCCCACGCTGGTCTTACTGGGCCCACGTGGCAACCTGCTCTTCTCCCTGGTGGGCGAAGGCCACCGTGACAGGCTCATGCTTTTTACTGCCAGCGCCCTCCGTCACTACGGGGAGCAGGGTCTTCTGAAGACACACGCAGTGGGGATCAAGCTGTACCGAGACTCCCTGCCACCCAGTGTCCTGTCTTTCCCTGGGAAGGTGGCCGTGGACAGCGGCAAGAAAAGACTGGCCATAGCAGACACCGGACATCACCGAATTCTGGTGGTTTCCTCAGCTGGCCAGCTGTTACGTGTCATAGGAGGTAAGAATTATAAAACATATATGGTTAAAATTGCATAGGTGTGTTTGGTGGGACCTCAAGACATCATTTCTGAGTTGGTGGAGTGGATATTTAATTTGTAAAATACTAAAATGTGCCCATTGAAAGAAAAGATATACATTTTTCTGTTATATGTGCTAACTTAAGTGAGTTGTGGATCAAAAATAAGGTATTGGTTTTGTAATAAGGTTTGTGATGACTAGAATCTGTACAATAAAACAACATGTAGGCGTTATAGATGGTTCTAGATTACTCGCCTGCCTGAACAACCCTCAGAGCAGCTACATGGTGCACCGTTTTGTCCACCGACCAACAGAGAGGTTGGCAAAAGCAGGGACTAGTACACGCTAGGAGCTGGCACTGACCTGTGGACGAAATGAGGGGAAGAAATGCAGGATTTGTATTATTTTTGTAGGTTGATCCCACTCATCCCTAGAACAGTATGAAAAAGATGGCATTTATTTGGACAGAAAAATAGTTTTTCTTGTGTCTCACATCTTCCTGAGGAAATGTGTTCCATGAAGGAAGCACATTAAATTAAAAATGCCTCATTCATAAATTTAAATAATTAAGCCACTAACAGAAGTGACAGGCCGTTAGTGCTCCAGTAAATGGGCTGGCCTTGTACGTATCCTTCGATTTAATAATCATAAAATCATCCGTCATATTATATTATTTTTTCGACCAAAAGTTTAGGCCGGGAACATTAAAAATACCGTAATCCAACTCTTGGGTTTACTGAAAGAGTGCTTTTTTTTAAACTGGAATATGTGAGGAAGAATTAAAACTTGGCAGAAGCTTTTGTGCATAATGAATACAAAAAAAGATTTAACTTCTGGACTCGATATGAACTACAAGTGAGGCATTGGAGGCATTATCACTTCTGTCCAAGGGCCAAAAAGTGGAAGACAAGATGGTGACTTGTCCGAAGCTTCCTTTAACGCCCCTCAAGGTGTGGCCATTAAAGGGGAAGCTGTATACGTGGCCGACACAGAAAACCACCTGATCCGTAAGGTAGAGTCCCTAACTTTGTCTTTAAATTCAATCTGATTTCACCTGATGTTTATCCATACGTTCATGCCCGTCTTGTCTGTGCTTCAGATCGACCTGTTGGAGGGACGAGTCAGCACTCTAGCTGGAGTAGGAGCTCAGGGCACAGACAAAGAGGGGGGCTCAATGGGACCTCAGCAGCCCATCAGCTCTCCTTGGGATGTGACTCTTGGCACCGCCGGTGAGTGTTGTGCTGCAGTCAGACCGGAACTTGAAACGTGAAAGGTGTGATCACATCTTTACAGGAATTGTTTGCAACTTAGCATATTTAGTGGATAATTAGAGTGCGCCAAAAACTTGCAATCAGTTGAAGAAATCATACTTAACGTTTAGGGATCACAGGATAATTAACTTATTGGAAGAGAATGTTGAATCTATAGCATGTCATTCGTTGGGGATACTAAGTTCTACTGAATCATTTTGAGGACAAAAATCAATACTGAGTCGAAACTATGCAAGTCACAAACTGTAAAATACCTGACAAGGTCTTTTATATTCTCTCAAAGTAATCTAAACCTCCACTTTAAAATCAAAGCTCAGTCCCTCGAGATGCTTTTCTGTTATTATTGTTGCCTTGGGCATTCAGAGTTTATAATATGTGTCACACGGTGCGCTTTTTTCATCAGAGCAGAAAGCTTTTTTAACTCGTCTGAATCTCTCAGACCTTCTGTCTCTGAGTATGAGTGTGTTGCCATCAGGCCTTATTGTCTGTTCGCATTGCAGATTCAAGATCAGACAGCAGACAAGTGTTGCGAGACACAGAGATGCCCCTACCAAATTATGAACACGCCTTTCAGTTGGTACTGTGTGTTGTGTTGGCGGAATCATTTTGTTCGTCTAATATGCATAGCCTTAGACTTATTTTTTGTTGTTATTATTATCATTCCAAAAGTTTTATGAATTTCTTTACATTTGTCTCTTTAGGATCATACTACAGGCCCTCATTAGCAAGATATTTATTTGTTGAAAAATGCTGTTTTAAAATGTGACAAATGACTTTATTAACAATTAACAACGCAGAATTGCTTAATTTTTCCCATTTTATAAATACATAAAATAATAGTATTGAAAAATCTAAAGAAATATTAATCACGCTCATGTGAATTTAAAGTATTAATTCCATTCAAATTTTAGGGCCATTAGTGCAAATATTCTATTATTGCACACAGCCTGTAAGCAAGAGGTAATCAGTGACAGTCACATTTTCTGCACAGCTTGATGGATGACACAACCTGCTGGTTTGCACATCACCACATGATCTGAAGATGCGATATCAGACCTTTAACTCCACGAACATTGTCCTCTGGGAGTACATCCAAACACTCATTGCATATTCATGATTTATCCGCCATGTGCATGAATAATTCAATTGACCGAATCAAGAGGACCCTACACCTTTTGAACTGAAAAGTAACAACAGTGACATTGTTGCTGTGAGTCGGGAGCCGGAGCCGTCAGATGTTCCTGACAGTCCGCCAGATGTGATCAAGAAGGTCGGAGCTCTGCGCGGCATTAAAAATGCAACTCTCTGTAAAGGTTGTGTGTTTATCACAGTGACAGTATTGTCTCTGCTGAGCGCATCCGAGGCAGCATATGGTCTTTGTCAGACAGGCGGCCGTCACTTAAACCTGCATAGCTGCAAAGTAAAAGACTTTTCACCTTGTAGGATGAATATTAGCACCACCTCTGGGTGATATTGTGGGTGACTGGCAGACAGCCAAAAGCAGAGACACAAGTTCCCCGGTTCTCAGCTCAAAAGAGTGTGTTTGTGTGTGCGCGTTTCATTTGTGTGTGTAGGCGGTGCTGAAGGTAACGTGCTGTGGATAGCCATGGCAGGGACCCACCAGATCTGGGCTTTGTTCCTAGCAGATGGGAAACTGCCCAAAGGAAGGTGAGAGACTGGTGCATCACCACCATGGCCACTTGGCAGCAGCCACCCTTCTAAGCCACTCATAACTCTTCTTGAAGTATAAAAAGAATTGAAAGCAAATGAAAATGTTGAGCGGTCAAATGAACTCTACCCAGCAATGCGTTGAAGTGTCATTTTTCTTCTATTTTACAACATAGCGAGTCCAAGGCAGGAACGTGCGTGCGATGGGCAGGCAGCGGCCACGAGGAGAACCGAAACAACTCGTACCCCCACAAGGCCGGCTTTGCACAGCCTTCGGGCCTGGCTTCAGCCCCAGAGGAGCCCTGGGGCTGCCTGTATGTGGCCGACAGCGAAAGCAGCACCATCCGCACGCTGGCACTGAAGGACGGAGCCGTCAAGTTGCTGGTCGGAGGAGAGAGAGATCCACTGGTGGGTGTGCAACAGTTGATGGATGGATGACTGGATGGTGGATGAATTTGTAACTGGATGAATGGATTTTTGAACATTATTTCTTTTTTTCTTCTTTTGGATACCTTTTGGTTTATTTGGTTACATTATTATGGGTCGTTTATGACAACTACTTATGCACAAACCAGCCTGAGAGAGCAAAGCACTAAGTGAATCCCAAGTGGCTTTAATTATGTTTCCTTCCTCTTTCCCTTTTGATTATTTAAGGTCCATAAATTATCTTTGACCTTGTTAGGATAATTTCTGACCATTTTAGTGTTTTTTGTAAAGGAGAATTTATTATTTAATAATATTTAAAGGGACAGTTCACCCCAAAATCAAAAATATATAGTTTTCCTCTACCGTAGTGCTATTTATCCAACCTAGATGTCTTCTCTCAAATATAATGGGACTAGATGGTACTCGACTTGCAGTGCTCAAAGTGCCAAAATAATGAATTTGATAAACTCACCAGCAATGTCTCTTTCTAGAAAACTAGAGACCATCTTGCAATGGGATTACCAGCCGCAACGCCAAAGCGGGCCGGATGCGTAAAGTGGCCAATTGCCCTTTCCACACATTTTTTTGAATCCCTCCCAATTTCTCACAGATTGGTTGTCAGCAGGCTGTAATAGTAATGTATCTGTTTGGGTCATGTTGGCCTGGAATAATCTGAAGCACTAAGAACTGTTTTCACTTAATTAACCTTTTTCTCACTTTCAGAAAATGCATGAAAAAATGTTCCCCTTTGTCATTTTTTAATGACATTGAATATTTATGTTGTACTTTTCATTAAAACAACTCAAGAATGACTCATCTAACTATTTTTACCATAGTAACTAATGCGATTAATCTTTCTGCTGTTTTTTTTACAAATGTGATATATTAATTCTTGTCTTGCTGCTCATATGAATTATTCAGAAACTTTTAAATCAACAGAGCCAATTTTTGCTTTCATGTTTTTATTTCAAGTGTTCTTCACTGATCATTTACAGCATGGGAAAGGCTTCAGCTTGGATTTAAAAAAAAGAAAGTCCTTTATCTTGATGGTTAAAAAGCCTGTTTTAAATCCAGTTAGAGGCAATTCATTGAGTTAGATTGGATACTTTGTTCTTTGACCCACGTTGAGCTTAGACATAGGGGTCACAAGTTGCAGTTTGGGCATTTGTATGTTTTCATATCTACTTTTGATCTCTTCTTTGAACCAGAACCTTTTTGCTTTCGGGGATGTCGACGGGAAAGGGGTGGATTCTAAGCTGCAGCATCCTCTCGGTGTTGCCTGGGCTCCTGAACAAAGCCTGCTCTATGTGGCCGACTCCTACAACCACAAGGTAACTGTTGCACGTTGCAAGGCTAAAGTTCAAAGATGTAGCATGCTCACATTTGATGCCTCTGCCATCATAATGGGGTCCTTAAGGTTGTTGAGTGGATACACAAAGAGTGTGTGTGTCTTTTGATCGAAAACAAACCCCACATGACTTTTGTTTGATTGTATCTATGTGCCTGGGTGATTATGTTCAGATCAAGGTGGTGGATCCAAAGGTGAAGCAGTGTAGCACACTAGCAGGGACCGGAAAGGTTGGAGATACTCTGGGCCCTGAATTTAACAAATCCTGCTTCAATGAACCCGGAGGAATCTGTGTTGGCGACGGCGGCAAGCTTCTCTACGTGGCCGATACCAACAACCACCAAGTCAAAGTTCTGGACCTGTCCTCCAAGACTGTTTCACTGGTGAGACCTGTGTGTGTATGTGTGTAAGAGAAGCTCACTTCCAACCATAATAAAGCATGTGTCTGTCCACCTGCATGTAGTTAATCTATCCCAAAAGCTAGAATCGTTTGGATATGAGGTGACTAAAGAATGGCATTGCAAGTGTTGATCGCTTTCTCCTTGCTCCTCTTTAATCCAAAACATCCAAAACTCTCTCCTGTCCAGTTCCCCATTTCTACGGACTGCACAGATTCAGTGCCTTCAAAGCCTTCTGGTCCTACCAAAGCCCCCACGCTGCCTAAATCAGCTGCCAGGAGAGAAATGCCAGCAGTGGCAGTGTCGGCAGGTCAGACTCTTGTCATGTCACTCACCCTGTCGCTTCCAGAAGGAACCAAGCTCACGGAAGAGGCCCCCAGCTGCTGGGCCCTCTCAGCTGAGGGTGAGACGGAGTTCAGTCATTGTTACTAATGCCATGCAATGTAAACGTTTCATTCAGATTCATCATACATTTGACTTCATATCCGCATAAAGAAATCAGGGTAGAGTCAGAGTTGCAACTCAAACTTGTTCTCTACATTTGTGATGACCCTGTTCTGGATGTGAGCCTCTTAACTTCTCCTTCTCTGCTTTATTTTGGTCTGTGAACCATGATTCTGTCAAAAACGTAATGGAAGTGAACGATTCTTAACCTTTGTGTTACTTTCACTGCACAACAAGTAGATCCCTCACCTGGGATTTACAGTTCTCAGCTGAGGGATGGAGGAATATTTAGATCAGTCTGGGACTCTTTCAAAGCACTAGAGCGGTTTCACACGGCACAGACAATATATAATACTATTCAAAATGTGTTTTTCAATGTTTTCAATTTGTAGTCGACAGTATTCTGACCCTAGCACCGAGTGTGAAGGGATTTGAGATATCATGTTAGTAACGGGTGATGGTCCATGCATTCGGTTTAGAACAAAAGTGTTTCCATCATTGTGAGCGGTGCAGCGTGCAGTCGGCGATATCAGCAGGCTATTTTTAGAACATTTCGATAAGACGACATGCCTTGGTTCACATAATTAGCTACCAGGCTATGTTACGTGATCCTCCGCTGTCCGATTATACCCGGTCTAGACTTATGCTGATCAGATCAGAGCAGAGGCAGGAATTTTAATGGATAAAGTTGGAAGTGCACGGCGGATTTAAATTGTTTTTTTTTGTAGCTTTTAGAAATGGCTGCCCTGGGACCTCATGTTAGGCATCAGCATCATTAATCACTGCTGGCATGGATTTTGACGGTCTCTCTGGCATAATATTTTCTCACAGTCAAAAGTTCTAGCCTTTCCTTTTCGACTTTCATTTATCATTCATGGGGTCACGTCTCGTTCGATGTGTATTTGTTTCTAAAAATATCCCCCGTGTTTCAGTAAATTCATGTCCTCAGCCTCAATCCGTCTGATTCAGTCATGTTATGAGAGGGGAATATTGTAGAGGACTCCATTTAACAGTGCTCAGACAATCTAGTACACCTTGCCATGCTCGACCATAAAGTTAGATTCCAGACAGACATTTTCATAAAGACACATCCGTCCTTTCAGGACATGGCACATTGGGACTGATCTGGGTCAAAGCTGAAGATTGATCTTGTTTAGTGGCAATGTCGGTCGGTCAACCACGTTGGTGCAGACTGATAAATCTCAACAACCATTGGAGGGATTGCCATTCGATTTTGTATCGATATTCATGCTCCTAATGACTGGTGATCTCTTAAACATTTATTCCAGCCCAAACATCTGGTCAACACTTGAGTTTGTCCTTTCGGTTTATGTTTGCTTAGTGCCAATTAGCAAAAGGTAGCATGCTGCTACGGTGTTGAGCATGTAGACATTATACCTGCTTAATATTAGCATGTTGGCATCTCTTCTGTGACTTTATCTGTTTCTTCTTTAGCCAGATTGTATCAGAATGTTGATTTTGTCACTTTGACAGACTACAAAATTCTGCTTCCTGTTTTTCACAGGTAACGAATGGCTGCTAGAAAGTCGTGTGGTTACTGGGGACATTGTGGATCTGTCGAAGCCCTTCTCCATCTCAACCAAAATTCCAGCTGTTATAAAGGATTTCAACGGCAATCCAAGCCTCACTTTGGGTGTATGGTTGTACTACTGTATGGAAACAGGTAACGCTTGTATGATGAAAGCAGCCTCCTTCACCCAGCCGCTTCAAATAAGTGGCAATCGTGGAGAGGAAGAAATCACTGTGGCGATGGCTCATGCCTTCTAAAACCTCTTGTCTGTCTTTGTCACAATAGTCCCAGAATCAACACTTTCTGTGGTGTTCAAACGGCATTATTACTCTTCAGCTCAGCTAACCCCAGCTCCTGTTTTGTTCATAATTCTGGGAGAAGAAAACACAGATTGTATCCAACTGTCACTTTTAACAAAAATGCTGCAAATCATACATATCTGATTTTTAGGTGTATTTCATTTCAAACTACTCAGAAGTCTCTTCTACGAAACATAATGCATCAGTGCTGTAATGCCCTTTACTGTGAGGGACAGTTATTGATAGGAATGCAAATAGTTGCATCCTCAGGCATGTAATAAAGGCTTTACAGCAAACACTGCAGCCTAAAAGTGAATATCTATATGATGGTATATTCATGCAAAAGAATCCTACAAGGACAGGCTGTACTGACTACCTGTAAGAAAACTGTCCACTTTAGTAATGTTTAATTTAAAAAGTACCGTCTTACTTGTGAAACAATGCACTGAATGTATGCAGAAAATAAAATACATTATGTGGATTCAATAAGAAACTAATTAAAGTGATCACTGACGGGTGTTGATGATGGTGTCAGAGGGGGCGAGAAAAATAAACAGATTATCATTTAATAATGTGGGGAATTAGAAATACTTTCAAATACTGAAACCTCTTTATAATTTTCATGTTTTCACCTGAACCACCAGATGGATGTGTATTTCAAAGACTTAACAGTTTACATTAAGGTATTGTGAACAAAATGTTTCCCCCACAACCTCCAATAATTCATTATTAAATGATTTATGCTCACAAACATTAATTAAGAGAGCTTTTTCTTTTCGTCCCATGAGTATATTACATTGTACGATTTTTTTTTTAAAGGAGCTGTTATCTGATTCAGACTCGGAGAAAGACGTTTTATTCTGCTTTTGCTGGCGTAAGCATAGCTTTTGAATGCTAATATTGAGTTATAAAGAGGAATAAAAGGACAGAAATGAGACTCGCGTCTTGAGAAGTTGACGAGACGTTATCTATGCAGAGACTGCCGATTTTTATTAGCTTTAATATATTAGAAACTATATTAGAAAAGTATTAAATCTTCACTTTGTACTTTTTTTAAATAATAAAATATTTCCTCGTACATGTGTGGTTGCTTTCGTTTACAGTCAGTCAGCTTGGATGGTGCCTTCAGGTGCACGTATCCAGCTTTTATAAATGTGTCTACACACACGTGTCGCCACACACACCGAGCAGTCTTAAGTTGTTCACAAAGTTCACGCTCATAGCTTAAAGCTTTGTTCTGTGTCTCTGTTTCCTCTCTGACTGATTATACTTTTGATTATGATTATTCACGAAACAAGGAGCTCTTTTGATTTAGACCACACAATATTGCCGTTATCCAAGTAATGAATAAAGTGCCTGTCTTTTTTATAAGAGGAGGTAACCACTTTGTGAACTGATGACACCGAGCGATTGCTGTGCACTTACAGGGATATTATATTTTAAAAAGTCTTATTAAAATCTCTCTTAACAAGCATTCATACGCTTCATCTCTACTCCACAAAGGGACGATAACAGAAGAGATGCTCTAATAATGTGTTACCGTAATACGCTGGGTACTTCTTTGTGTAGCATACAGTAATATGATAACTTGTTGTATTCCCTTATTGTTTTTCAAAGTTATGAGCTGTTGCCAGAATCGGGTCTGAGAGCGTTTTTGGTTATCATCACTGTCATCGTGTCTCACAACATAATTGTGCCTGTCAGGCTGTTTTGATTTGGTTGGATCACGCGGCCCAAGTGCTTTGCTAAAAGGGCCGTTACTGTACGGAAGCAATAACAATATGTCTCTGTAATGGGTGAGATGTTTAATTCCCACAAGTTATTTATGTCAAATGAACTGCAACATATTTTGAGCTTTGTTAGTCCTCTGGCGTTTTTTGAATTAACAGCAAAGACTTTGAGTGGCTGCCGATGGGGTTCCTTCATTTTCTCACTTGATTTCTTCTTCTGTCCCAATGCGGCACTTTAAGATGCAACAAAATTAACGAATAAAACATTTTCATCTAGTCTGGTGTGTGTGTGTGTGCAGTTTAGGTTTCCATCAAAGACAAATGCTGCAATTCCACATAAATTCTTCTCATATTACAAATTTCCAACGTACGAGACTGCAGCCCTGCTATGTGAGACGGTATTAGAAGCTTCCCTAATAAGCTAGTTCCTTCATGAATTAGGTTATGTGTGAGCTCACCTCCGAGGACAGAAGTCATGAAGTCACACACAATAGCTTTACATGCGTGTCTAGTGAAGAAAAGCAGACTGATATACATTTGTCAGTCAGCTTAGAATAACATGTATGTCATGAAAAGTGACCGTTTGATGCCTTTTTTACCCCAAAACAATTCTTTAACCACCCTGCACTTTTATTTTTGGTGTCCGTCCATCCCCCCCTCATCTGCTTCACGTGCTGTCGATCTGACAGCATCATTAACCCGGCATGTGTTTCTGCTCCATGTTCTTCGCTGCCACACCAGAAACAACATCGGGATTTACAAGGATACAATGCTGAAGCCTTTCACAGGTCAGGGCTGCCACCTCCTCTTTTTGCTGCCGGTGACGGCCTACATGGTGATATAACCGACTAACATTCATTTTAAAGGAAGCAAATCCTTCAAGTAAGCCATGAGGTTTCTGAGAAATCAGATAAGAGTCTCTATCCGCACACAGCTCCTTTCAACAGCACAACAAAGGCTTTTAAACGCTTCCTCTTATGACACTCATATGATGCATGAAGCGGACACTGGGAAATTGTTTCTGACCTCTCTGCAATTAATTGTGACTTAGAAGTATCATCATTTGCCAATTTGTTATTAGTCCATGTGCCAAGGAATGTTCTGCTTTGTTAAAAATGGAAAATTAAGTATAAATGTAGAAAAATAAGTTGACTGATTTAATTGCGACTTGGGGTTTTGTTGGCTGAGGAGTTTGTTTAAAAGTTAAAACCACAGTTTTCGCACACTTTTAATTACAGGAAAATGGATTGGCTCTTCATTCTGGCTGAGTGGGCTCCATTAAGATCATATCTGTGAAAGAGATAAAATATTACATTTCCAGCTTGTATGAGTTTTTATGAAGAAACGAGCTGCTGAAAATGTGCACCTAAACACATCCCAGTTTCTCTGCCTCTGCTTCTCGCCTCCATTCTCACCTCTGCTCAGAAGCTCAATCTGTAAACAAGAAGGCATCGCTTCAGATGATATAATCAACTTTGACCTTTGACTCGACACCGGTGTTGACACTAAAGGGCCAAGCCGCTAAGTCAAGTCGAACCTGCTCTACTTCCCTTTATTCCAGCATACAAAGCTTGTATGACGATGTGTGGGAGGGAGCTGCAGCAGCTCAGTGTGTCGAGGGCACTTCGCTCAGCTTATTTTTGGGAAAGTGAGGGAGCAGGTGCACAAAAATATGGAAATATGGAGATACACGTCATAAATGTATACCTATAAGAGACATTAATACACCAGCAAGTAAAAAACCTTCAAGGAGTTGAAGGGAATGTTTTTTATTTAAAAAAAACAGTAGTTCTGCTTTAAATCCATCACCCTAAAGTGTCAGTTCATCTGCACATGCATGGAGATATAGCTTCGGTTGTATTCGTCTGGATTTCTGCCACCAATGCAGTACAATGAAGGTGAATGGAAGCATCAATCATGGTTTGAGACTATTAAACTTGAGCAGGGGAGTAGAAATGTTGAGGTCACGAGACTAAATCCTTCCAAGGAAACTCCCTGACCAGAAAATGAAGTTTGTAAATTGTATTTTCCACACTATCTGGAATAAATTGTGACCGAGAAATACTCACTCTTTTCTTTTCTATTCCTCTTTAGATGACGTAACCTTACAGTCTATTCAATCAAAGCAACCCAAAAGTTGGTCTTATTAATGACTTATATTGAATCATTTAAGCTTATGTACATTCACGATATTGAATATTCTTGCTGTTACATAACACTATTGCTCTCTTTTGGGTTGCTGAGCGTGAGTGTTGCTGTGTTTTTTCAAGTGTTAATTATAAAAAAGCAATTAGTTGTTGAAACAGGTCTAAGATGACCTTCCTGGACAAGTATTTGAAAATCTGCATTTCTCAGAAACCCCTATAGATGCCGGTTGACGAGGCCTTATTATTTCAGCCTCCTCATATCTTAGTAAGAAATGCCTGCTCCAAACATGTAGGTGGCTCTGAGTGCCTGAGGTATAGACCCAAGCAGCTGATGTTAACAATCTCAGATAAGCTTGTAACGTTGGGTCATTCGTGTCTGGGGCTGGGTCATTATTGACAGGCATGCTAATCAACTCACACACACACACACACACACTCAAAACAAACACGACAACAAGAACAAAGAGGTTCATTCGTGTCTGCAGTCTGTGTGTCAAGAGGCCAGCTCAAACACGGATCAAAGATGTCTTTCCTTGTGTTCATTCTTTGAAAGTCTCGTCTTTCAGCTGTAGACTCAGACACATGACTTCTCAAGACCTTCTTTCACAGTTTTGCTTCAGTGAGACTTTTAGGTTCCACTCTTTCCTGGTCTTCTTCCCGTCTCGTGTTGCATTGTTTTTGTTTGTGCATAAGGCCATGTCTGTTCCTCAGCCTCGGCTACTGTACTTAACTTTCATCTAAATAAGCGTTTATCTGGATTTTAATGACCCGGAACTAACCTGGATATACTTGAATAGTTTGGCTGTTGGACAAACCCTGTTTTATAATTGTCTAATGACAAGATGTTTCTTGTAATGCTGTGAATCCGAGAGCAGATCTGTGGTTGGGCCTGCCCTCATAGCTTTGGAATGTATTCTTTGTGATAAAAATATAAAATGGACAAGTGGAAAAACAAATTTTTTTTGTGATGGCAAGAAAAAAACAGCAAAATCCCTGAATAATATCATGGTGGTTTTTGGATCTCCATATCTGCCTCCTCGTGTTCCCAAGGCGGATTTTTAGAAAGATAACAGTCACAGGGCAGTTTGGGGTATAAGCTGTGGTTACAAAGCTGCTTGCTAAAAATGTCCTCCTCTTACAAAATTAAAGTGTTTATTTATTCATTCATGCGCATTAGTTTCAAAAGATGTGATAAAGTGGGACTGATGAATAATTTGTGATTCCTCAACTTCATTGTTGGGACAATTTTGTCCGCTGAGCTGCGTTGATTGGTCCTGAGGAGCAGTGATGTCACCGCCCGCTCTGATGTGCCGGCCGGTGCTGCAGCTCGCGCAAACTGAGGGCGAGAGAGGAACTCCAGATGGAGTTTGGCGCGCGACAGGAGTAGAGCCGTGGCCCGTGCGTCCGCGACACACTAGAAAGACTGCCTTGATGAACTCGACCTGGTCCCGCACACAGCGCAGCAGCCCGTCATGGGGGACGGTGGCGCGTCCTCGCCGGTGAATTTCCAGAATGGCTCCGGCGCAGAGTCGTCGGACGCACCGGACTCCGCTACGGCCGTGTCCGAGCAGTGGATGGCGGGGATGAGCGTGTTGATGGGTTTGATCGTCGTGTCCATTGTGTTCGGCAATATCCTGGTCATCGTTGCCATCGCCAAAACGCAGAGGCTGCAGACGCTCACCAACGTGTTCATCGTGTCCCTGGCGAGCGCGGACCTCATTATGGGGCTGCTGGTGGTGCCGTTTGGCGCGGCGCTCGAGGTGCGTGGCTCGTGGCTGTACGGCAGCTTTTTCTGCGAGTTCTGGACCTCCGTGGACGTTCTTTGCGTAACCGCCAGCATCGAGACCCTGTGCGTTATCGCCATAGACAGGTACGTGGCCATCACCTCCCCTTTCCGCTACCAAAGCTTGATAACCAAAGCTCGGGCCAAAACGGTGGTGTGCGTAGTTTGGGCCATCTCTGCACTGGTCTCCTTTCTCCCCATCCTGATGCACTGGTCCCGGGACAGTGTGGACACAGACTGCTACAACGACCCTGAATGTTGCGACTTCGTCACCAACAGGGCTTATGCCATCTCCTCATCCATCATATCTTTTTACATTCCTCTGCTGGTTATGATATTTGTTTACGCCCGCGTGTACAGAGAGGCGAAAAAGCAGCTGAGGAAGATCGACAAGTGCGAGGGCAGGTTTCACAACAACTTAACCGGACTGACCTCTAAGTTCAAGAAGAGGCCGTCTAAGATCCTGGCGCTCAGGGAGCAGAAGGCGCTCAAAACGCTGGGGATCATCATGGGGACGTTCACTCTGTGCTGGCTGCCCTTCTTTATCGTCAACGTGGTGCGCGTGATTTGCGCCGAGATGGTGGACAAGGACCTTTTCGTGTTCTTAAACTGGCTGGGGTACGTGAACTCAGCGTTCAACCCCATTATTTACTGCCGGAGCCCGGACTTCAGGAAGGCTTTCAAGAGGCTGCTGTGCTGCCCGAGGCAAGCCGACCGCAGGCTGCACATCAGCTCGTGCGACCTGTCCCGGTACTCCGGTGGGTTCGTCTCCGCCCTGGAGCCCGGCACATTGGGGCTGTGGTCGGCTTGCGCCGTCTTGGACAACAGTGACAGCAGCCCGGTCGGGGCTGTAAAGCTGTCGCACTCTGAATCACAGCTGTGAAGGAACACAAATATATACTTTTGTTGAGGTGGATTACTACAGCCTGGGGAAGGAGGAGTAGGCTACAGCGGGCGTTTACTCCTTGAACATGGGTTTCTTTTTGGACAAGAGCCGCACCTTATTAAACGAAGGGGGTCTGTTCGATATCATAGAAGTCAAAGGTCAGGCGAAAATACATGCATTGTATTTAAAAGCCATATTTTAAAAGAAAAGGGAGCAGGGTTAATGCTCTTTTCAAGATGCGCAAATCTCACCAGTTCAGTGTCTAAGAGATGATCCAATTTTTTAAATAATATCAACCCTCATTTTTCATTTAAGTGGATCTAATGAAACATAATCGGTGCTGCACTGACCATAAAACGTTATTCAGTGAATTGACACTCCTTACAAAGAGCGCACTGTTTAATAATCCTCGTGTTTTTGTTTATTTCTTATTTTATTGGATCAGGAGTTCAGTGTTTATTGACGCAGATAATCTATTAAGGGGCAGTGGGTACCTTTAAATTGTCCCCGGGTTCTCGATGGCTCATCATTTATTCTTAAAATGACTGCTCGGACGCACTGTAATACACTGATTGTTATTTAAATGCAGCGGACATGAGTGAGGCATTTTATTCGGAGTGACTGTACTGCAGCCATGTCGTGCTCACAATGTGTTTTTACCTCACAGCCATCGGCAAGTGCAATTTGTACGACAGGTATTTGTTTATATTAAACATTTATGTAAAATATGTATTTGTATGTATTACAACTAAACAAGTGAATGTGGGACTGATTCCCACGCCCTTTGTGCATATTGTATTGTGGTGTTTAGTAGGCCTACTGATGTGAGGATTTTGAGCCTCCCCCTTTGTCGTTCTCATTTAAGCTTTACATGCTATTGTGAGGTGGCGTGTTGACTCCTGTGAAATAAAAGGACGTTTCATTGTTAATTACTGTTTGAGCTTTATTTGGAATTTCATTCTATTGATGGTTGGGGACTGCTGAGAGCAACTCGAACCTGATTGGCCTCGTTGGAGAGATGAGCCATGGAAATCAGCTTTTTAAACCAGTGGATTGTATACACATTCATGCACAGTTGATTATGCATTCAGCGCTTACATGTTGACTTTATTCTCAACTGTGCCGTGATCAAGGTTTATACAGCACACGGTATGCAAGCCAAACACAAACAATTGTGATATGGCTGGATTGAGATAATGATAAATCAGTTTCAGCAAAAGATATATATATATTTCTATCATTTAAAAAGCATTGTTGCTTTTTCACATTCAAATTGAACTAGAATGCATTTTTTTTGCAAAAAAGCAACAAAAAGTGTGATTTTTAACATTCCATGCCCAATGCACTATTTTAAAACTTTAACTCATAGGACCCTAGCCCTATTTTTAGGCCTCTGCTCGAAAATTGCATAGCCATACTCAAGACAGTCCCAAGCTCTAACTACAAGGTCTATTTTAAAAATTTTGATGCTAGAATACTGGTAACACTTGTGAGATGTGTTGAATTGTGTAAATATTGTGTATATGTTACTGGTTAATAACTGATACACTTATGGCACAAATTTCTAGGTTCGCCTGAAAAAAAGCACTTGTTTTGAACATTTTTTTTTTTTTTAAATAATGCAGCTGCAAGCCTAAAACCACACCACAGTCATAGAACAACACGTTTTACATGTCCCCACAACATATTTTACTTCGATTGAGTGAAGCAGGCCAGCATAAATGGTCATAAAAATCTAAATTTTGATTTTCGGAACCAGCTGTTGCATTGCTGTATACTAATTTTATATACTATATAACTAAATATTAACTATATATTCACTTTTCTTATCACTAAGAGTGTTCAATAATCCTAATAAATCAGTTTGACACCATTTTGAGCAGTTATGATGTGTCATATTTGTCATTCATAACAATAAATGGCTCATAATGTGTGTCTATGTGACTTTGGTAAGGCCGATTTACTCGTGTGAGACATTTTTAGATGCGGGATAGTCCAACGGGAGCCATGCAGGGGTGTTTGATCGTATCCGGGTCTGTTTACTGACTAAAAATCGCAAAATGCTGGGCGAACACCCCTCTCTACATGGATTGCTCCACCCCACAGAATCGTCTGCCATTTTGTGATTCATTCCGCCAGCGCATTGATCTCACTCACAGACATGCAGCAGAACATGGCGGGCAGAGCTGTGCAGAAATCGGCTCGAATAAATCCGTTTTATATCGCCAAAACGTAAGTTTTTTTACCCAATTATTTTTCTCGTGACCTGCGACTGATGTTGGCATGCATACCCATAACTTTTGAACAGTTTGAAAGAGAGTAATTTGGACGCCGCTGTGCGTTTCCGGGTCGAATCGTGCCCCTCCTGCATGTGTTCATCCGCCATGTGCGATCCTGCTCCGTGATGAGAGAGCCATAGAGTGAGCATAGGTCGTCGATTTTTGGCCAAAATTGTGGCAAATGTTCTAGATATCTTCCAGATATGATATTAGTTCATGTATAATTGTGTTTGCAGTGTTTACAATGGCTGGTATGATGATGTTGCTCGGACTTTTCCCGTTAATTCGATATTTAATATGTCTGGAGCAATAATCATATTTCTTTATGAAAAATGCTTTCAACGACATGCTGAATGCTGCACACTCTAAAACAGCCCCCCGTGGGGGGCTCTCGGGTCCTATGTTAAAGATGTACTCCAGCGATCCAGTAATAACAATATCCAATATTTGTCAAATAGGCCCTGTCCATGTAGAACATGTTTTTTTGTTAACATGGCAGCTGTTATGATGTGACCCAAGAGAGATTTCCAGTTCTGTCTTTGGGGAATATGAATTAGCCCTGAAAGTGGACGTCTCTACACATTAACACGACGTGCTCTGCTAATGGTGCTCTCCCAGAAGAGTATAGAGCTGTATACACTTCAATTAGACCAGTAAAAAAAAAAAACTCAATGGAACTAAACTCAGCTGTTTTAGCCAATGAATATCGTTTAGATATGATTGGCTTGACTAATACCTGTGAATGAGACCCAGCTTTAAAAAAAATAAATTAAAAAAATAACAACAGCAGTGCAGCTATTATCTTTGATGGCCTCCTGGCAAAAACCCACGTCATTATTAAGCACTGTTTGTTTGGCAGGAAGTTTGAGTTTGGGCAGATTAGCTGTGGGCTCACAGATGGAGGAGCTAATCAGCAGCTTTAAGAATAATTGTTCCAAATTGCATGTGTATCAGTGGACATTCTGGCTGCTCAAGTCACAGTAGATTAACTGATATCACTGCGACCTCTGCGGTAACAGAGGTATATGGTAAACACAGAGTTTACGTTCAGAAATAATAATGGTTGGTGATTTACCTCTTTTTTTTTTTTTTTGCAGAGAAGTAGATGAGAAGATTGATACAAATTCCCTCATCTAACTCTCGGCAAGACAGCGAATAAGTGCATTTCCCAAAATATGGAACTGTTCCTTTAATTGCAGCGTATTTGCTCCTGCTCAAACTTTGTCATATATTCATTGTCCCTGGAGTATGGGCACATTTTAGAAGACTAGGTGCAACTCCAGGTGCAATCATTCCCCATGAAATGTCCACATTCCCAGCCGTTAATGCATACCTAATCTAATTCAAACATGTTTTCACAGCAGAGGGAAGTCAGACATTTTCTATGACCTCCCAAATCACCGCAACCACACTGCACTGAGACTTTAAAGGAGCTCTTTCAGATCCTCTCAGGCAACAAGTGTGAGGTTTCATTCAGTTATTAGGACTCAACCGCCTCTCGTCCAGATCATGAATATTGTCTCTGCCAACCACCGCCTACTGCCATCTGACCAACATAAACATAATTCTTTGTGAATTGGTAATCTTCTCTTTTCCCAAATGACACTCAAATTGATGCTAAGACACGCTTCATAACATACTTTTGAATAATGATTTGCCTTGCACAAAGACTGTGTACAAAAACAATACTGTGAATCAAGGTCAGTTAAAGAGGACTTGCATAGCATGTGCCACTCATCGTGCTCCTGTGGGGACCAAACAAGGGACAACGGAGATGAGCGACTCTGCTAAATTGCAGCGGAGAACCAACAGAAACATGATTTTGTAAAATGCTCTGCAAAGACTCATTTTCTTCAGGAGGAGTTGGAGGCGAGGTTGTTCCAAGGTTCAAAGTAAGAAAAAACAGAACAGTGATTTCTGAAAACAAGAAATGTCACCTGCATGTAATTATTGCTGATTGCGAATGATAATGACCTTATCACATCCCAACTGATGTGCTAAATACATGCAACGGGAGCATAAAAGTGCACCGTTTTGCACAGCTTTTAAATTACTTCAAGTCTCTTGTTTGTTGACATCCAAAGTAATTGAAGTGTACTTAATATCAATTATAAACAGTATATATATGTAAAACATATGTTTTATTAGCCTGTTAAGCCATACAACTCAAACCCAAGTGATAGATTTAGCTACTAGGGAAACAAAAAATGTCTTATTTATGAATGTAGCTAAATGAGAAGCATGAACATGTGGAGAGCCAGCAGCTGGGACACGCATCTGATGCCAAACATTGATAAAACTCAACTTCCATTGGCTAATAACTGCCTTGTAGCCCTGTAAGATTAAATCCCTCTGTGATTTATTCCAGTCTAAATCACGCTGCGATGGTCGAGATGTGGTGCCAAAAGCAGGTGCTATGCTACATGTGTCCATCTGCTTGGATTCCCATGTGAACTTGGCGCTCAGCAGTCTCCATCTGCCGTGCTTTGACCGTTGCTCATGTAGCCTAAAGATTGGGGCAAATTTGTGTTCATCTTTTATGATGTAAATTTCTGTCTCAATTAAAGAAGTATGAACTATGAAACCGAGCACTCATGACTTACTCCTTTAACCATTCACAATGGATGTGGCAAAGTAAGCAAAAGCATTTTCTCACTGGCTCACTGGTTTCTAACTCCAAATGAGATACATTTGGCTCAGTCAGAAGATTGTGGCTCCAAAAACCTACTCTGACGTCACCAGCATGACTGCACTGATGAGAGCAAACATTATTGTGTGGTCCACTTCTGACCCTGTGTCTCTAAGTGTTCTTATTTTCAACCAGCTTGCCGATATCTGATCACCATCATCGTCATAAATCCGAGCATTTTGGAACAGCCCCGGTCGGTCTTTCACAATAACATTGAGGGTCAGGGTTGGACTTGCACACACAATGTGTTCAAAGCCCTCTGAGAGACCAAGAGTCCAAAACAACAATGTTGCTGTTTTGCAACCCCTCGGCTGACATTGGGGGTTTTTTACCCCTCACAGTAAAGGTCATTGTGTCACACCAGAAAAAAAACATGACAGTGGTGCATTAGATATTCTGTACGTCGAGACTGGCTCGTCTAGAGGACAGAGCACAGGTACACAACATGTTTGTGTACCTTTGCTAATGGGAGAGAACATAGGAAAGTTCTGTTAAACAATTCTTTACATTTATATTCATTTTTGGGACATTTCTCTTAACATTGATCCTTTTGAAATGGGGGAATAGAAACAGCTTTTCTGTAATATTTTAAGTTGAATAATAACGAGGAGATACAGTCGGTAAACACATGTAGTTGAGTGAAAAAAAGCAATATTTTCAACTGAAATGTAGAGGAATAGAAGTACAAAGTACTATTAAATGGTAAGTAAAGCACAGTACTTGAATACATGTACTTGGTTATTTCCACCACTGCAGAGTGGAATGAAGCTGAACAGCAGCTTGGCCTTCGTCACTCTCAAGGCCGAGGTGCTACCGTTCTTGCCGATCCCAGCCTCCAGACTCTACTCTCGTCTGCCCCCCTGCATGAAGATACAGAAGTGAGTTCTGCTTTAAGCATGAAACAAAACACATTTCATTCACTAGATTTACTCTGCTGACACCTGCAGCACATTTGATTAATCACAGATCTGAATGAACATCTGGGTCTGAGAAAAATGACCCCTCAATTTCCATCTCAGAGGTGGAAGTGAAGAGGCAGAGCAGGAGAGTGGCATACAATCAAAGCATTACCGAGACGTTCCACACGCACCAGGGCTGATTTTTGTAATGGCATCTAATGATAGGCTAGATGGATACATGAATATTCCCAATTAAAAACATGTTTTTGTACACAGAATGACAAAACACTGAAGTTAAAAGACAAGTGGACTTCAATAATATTCATTATAGAGACCCATTCATATTCAAATGTTTGTATCTTAATGTTGCAGCTGTAGCGGTGTAGGGATGTAATATAGGAAAGAAAAATAGACACGGGCAGGCTTATTACCTCTGCACCTTGAGAGCTATACTGCCATGTTTGCTGCCGTGTCTAAAGGACACAGGCGATGCTTTATGAATTCAAGGGTGGTCATCTAAGCTGATAAGAGTATCCTTTATCAGCGAGCTAAAAATAGCCCGGCAGTAACCATTGGCCTGAATTGGATATTTGAACCTGCCGAGTGCGGCTGTGCCTGCCGAGAAATTGGGAAATATCACCCATACGTGACAAGATTGTCGATGGAATCAAATGTCTTATTTTGTTTCCTGCTGAACTATTATTTTATGACAGGTGCCATCAGTTGGTCTGTAGGTGTTTGTCAAAGTCTGCACTTGGGCATGTGTGGGAAAGAGTAAGCTCATGCGTGATGTAACATTATGTGTGCAGATTGACAGGGTGACTCAGGATATTGTTCAACTAAACTGTGACATTGATCCAAAAGAAGATATGGCGACAACAGAGCATTCTCCATCTGAACTAGAGCTGTAACGCAAAGAATGAAAACATTGAAAGAGAGATATTCCCCCCCCCCGTTGATAAACTAGGTCAACTACACAACAATGATGCTTTTATTGACACTAAAATGGCTGTGTAGGAAAACTCACCCGTGACTTGTTTTTCGGCTGTATTTTTTGGGAGTATTTACAGTTGGGTTTTAAATCATCGGAGAGGCTGCCTGGTTTGACTGACAGTGACGTGCGTGACCTCCAGCACCGCTGACGCTGCCGTTTTTGAAATGGGACCTAAAGTCTCATGCTACAAAGAGTCAGAGAGGTTACCTCCGTGTTCAAAATGTCCCAACCTCAATTACACAAACCAGAACAGCGGATGTTGGCGAGATGTCGGTATAAGTTTTATGGCAAAAGAAAAACATGAAACATGAGACACTGTGGCACATTCAAGAGAAAGCCACAACTCATCTCTTTTTATTCCCTGGAAACACCATATATACAAACAATCCAGAATCAGCATTTTTAAAAACATCTCATAATCATTATACAGAATGACATATTTACAAATGTATATTATAATCACAATTTGAATATTCCACTAAACAGGGCGGGGAATCATATCATTGCACAGCAGGAGGAAAAATGACAAACTTCTAATTTAAATCTCACATTTTGACACAAACACACTGAACTCCATTTCATCGTATCCGTATAGTGAAACGTGATTCGTTTATTCGCACAATGCTACAGCATGGCTTCCCTTTTTAAAGGCTGTGGAAATATGTGAAATCTTGGATCCGCATGACTCTTGCAGGAGACACGCTGTGACCAACACAGAAGAAGTGAGTTAGCGTGCCTCTGAGGATTAATGAGGACGTTCTATGCAATGTTTTGCATAGGTTGGATTTTACTTTGAAAATGACTGTAAAGCAACAAAACGATTTTCGCCTATTCAGCAGCAAGCAGCTCATTGTCGCGCTGTTTAAGATGCAAGAAACAGAAACCCTAAATGTCAAGTGATAGAACCGCATCCTTTTGGGAGGTTAAAAGGTTGCTAAATTTCAATATCAAGGAGAATCAAGACGTAATCTCCAGGTGTGCCGTCCGTACGTTTACATGCTGATCCCGCCTCGCGAAGAAATCAGTTCGGATGAAATAAAAGCACAGGAACATCAAACGCCGAGCGAGGCATTACGGACTTCATGACTTCAAACAGGGAAACGTTCATCTCTATTCACATAGTGGGCCGTTTCAACATAGCCTCGGGGTGTATGGGAGGGGGGGGGGGGGGAAATCAACCTGCAATCATTCATGACCCATAAAAGAGATGGAGGCTTATGCTCTGCGACAGCTTCTGAAATCAGATCAAATAAAGACCACGCAAACTTTTGTATTGTTGAATCAAGCTCATTGCCTGCTCCATACCCTTCATACTGTGTGTGCTGAACATCTGTGAATGAGAGACAGACGCTGCAGAGGGGTAGGGGTGTGTGTGTGGGTGTGTGTCTGACCAACTCTGCTCTAAACGCAAATCAAGCGTACCAGTACTCCTCTGGATGAAACAAACTTCATGGTCAGTCTGGTGGAATCCTATAAGCGCCAGCAGCTGAAGCATGTACACAAGGTGTAAACACAACAGCTTGAGAGGTTATAAAAAAGGCAGACATGCACGCAGACTCTCACACACAGGTTGGACACTAAATATTCAAACACCTGCACAGTCGGATGTTGCACATACGCAAGCATAAAAAAATCCATATAAAACAGTATACTGGTGCACAAACACATTCGGAACAAAACAAAAAGACAACAGACATTGTTCAAATAAAATCAATGAAAGGAACAGCATTGCACTTTGTCCCTGGATATATTTCTGTAGGTTCCATTGGCTTTCCTGAGCTACAGCTACAGATCTCCTGTCAGTTTGATTCTTCTACACTTGATTTACTTCAACAGACTAAGTGACACGGGGAAAAAGAAAGAAGAAGTGTGATATTAGAACCCGAACGTCGATGTCTTTTTCCTCTCACCAGATCATATTGTGCACACGGTGCAAAGAAAGTTATTATCTCTGTGTCCACGCTTTGCTACTGATGCTACCAAACCTCTACAAACAGCTGTAGGTGCTCATGTCTGATTAAGAGAAGCCGTTGGTACTAATCATACAGATTAGTGAAGGAAAGGCAACAATATTCTAGGTATTTGTTATTTTAAATTAAAAGTGAATATGCATGATAAAATAAAATAAAAATGGATAACCAGACAAATAAAACTCTAATTTTAAGCAAACAAGAAAAGAAAGAAAAATCACATTCAAAATGGCCAAACTCAAGACCAGCTCTACATTTCAACCGTAACATCATATTATACTTGTCATAGATTTTCTTACACAGCTTAACATGAGGATACGTCCACGCTGATAGCATAGTGCTGTTGGCTGCATTAAACATTGCAAAGAAAGCAGTCCGCTTCCGTCGGTCGAGCGCCGGTGTCACACAGACGGGTGCGTCTGCTGAAGCTTCACCGGCTCGGGTCGTAAGTGCTGTGCAGCGCAAAAGTTGATGAAAAATGCCCACGTGGCACACAAGATCCCCAACAAAGCCAGGGCTGATGTGTTGCTGTTTTTTCACTTTTACTTCGTGGAGCGCTGCATTGTCGGGGTGAAGAAGCAGCTTTTCAAAAATACATTTGGCTTATTGGCAGACGAACATCAGGAAAGAAGCAGAGAGAGCATGCTGGCCGACGATCGTCTTATTTCAGTAAGACTTGCTGTACTTGTGGACAGAGCTGTGAGGGGACAAATGTCTTTTTTTTATAGGATGAATTAATTGGCAAATCAGCATTTGTCACTTTGCTATACATTCATAATTATGGCATCAATTAGTTGACAAGACAGTTTCGACTTTCAAGCTTGAAGCAACTAGCCTGAAGAGTTTTATCTTGGCAAGGCTCCGGGGGAGACGGACGTTAGCCAGAGGAAGAGCTGTTGTGTTGGCGGAGGCGGTACAATGTGGATGGAATAACAACAACAACAGTATCAAGTAAGTTCAGACACCTTCTCCGAATGGACAGAGTTGAAGAGGTCCTCCAAAAAGCAGCCTGAGGTGCTACTGGCAGCTGGCAACATTCTATTTGCTCCTTCGTGTGTTGGGACAATGACCGTGTGTGTATGTCTTACATTTTCCCGTCCCTTCAAAAATGCTTGGTTGGGGGGGTTCCTTAAGTAGTTATTGGTCCTTTACTTCCTACTTCCTCCTTCCTGGTTTTGTCACTTCCTCCTTACTCCATCCTCAGGTTCTCTGTGCTGCTTTATGAGCCTCTCGATCTCGGACCCCAGAGTCTGCAGATTCTCCTGTTAAAGAGAGGGAACACTTCTCAGACTCCGGTACATGAGAGACTGCTGTGCTGTGGCTGTTTATCAAAAATAATAGGAGGGAGAATAAAGTGAAATACGTTCCTGAAGCATTTGTGCCATTTATTTCTATGTAGAAGGCATCGTCGCGAGAACAAAAATGGTGTTTGAAAGTGTGAGTCTACTGTTTTAATATTAAGAGTCAAAACAGAGAAAGATGAAAAGAAAGTGAATATATAAATATAGCTTTTAAATTATCCATCACAGGAAATGTGAAGCCTTAATTCGGCATTGTTTGTTTTATTGTCATTTTATTGTCCCCGTCTTGAGTGCATATAATTACTTGCTGCTTACTGCCAATCATCTTTCATCCACAGGAAGAAGACTCGCTGTCAGAAAATACTCCCACGTTACAATGTATTGTCTTATTTAGGTTTTTTACATCTTTAAGATAAGATCAACACAATATAAAGACAATACGAAGCTGCTCGTTATAAATCAAGCATCTAATGTGCCAACATAAAAGTGCAAAGAGAGCACAGAGACAAACATCAAAGAAGCTGCGACGACAACACATGAAGACGGGATGATGTCACGCTTTGAGAGTTTGGCTCGTTTACGTGGGCGCATTCAAATATTATTTTGTTTTCTATCATCTCTTTCCTGCTTTACCCTGGGCCGGTTTGGAAGCAGTATTCACCCACTCGATTGGGCATTTGTTTTGACACTTGGTGAAAAATAAATGCATTGTAGTACATAAAGCCTGTGTTGCAAACAGACTGTGGAATTGAGCGTATGTTAATAAACTAGGAGGAGAAGAGGGTGCCGCCGTACATTTTCTTGTAGGTACATCTGGACACATCACCTCTTCAGACAGACAGAGAGCTGAGAGGTGGAACGGATTCATTCATTTTACACTAACGCGTCAGAAAATTGGTTCAGCTGAAATCCTATTCAATTACATTATCAAAGACCCTCGGGAGCAGGACAAAGCCCACATACGTGATGGCTGAACGAGGCCGAATACTGTGAATATAGGCTTAAATAAACTATTCAGATCATGGACCAGTGATAAGGAGAAATACGTGTCCGTTACACTGGGGCACATGTTTCCTTTCTTAGCATTAGCATCAATAATGCAGCTTCTGATCTAGACCACGAATCCCAACAACTCATCTCTCTAAAAACTGACACAGTTGAGAGTTCATTGACAATATTAATATTATCTAATATTTTAAATGTGCTATTTCTGTTGTCCATGGTGGGCCCAATTTATATCAGCAAAACAAGTGTATTTTCGTAAACTCGATGGTGTAATGATTTTTTTTAGCTCTTTGTGACCTAATTCACAAAAAAAAAAAAAAATCAATCAAGACTTGGTATTTGAAATTCATTCAAATGAGTTTCACCGACAAGCATTCAAGCAATGGTGTCATATTTTGGGAAAATGTAGCGCAGAAACAACGAAACACAACGCTCGTTTGTGTCAGGATGTGTTGTCGTTAATGTTTAAAGAGCAGTGACGTGTACGCTGAATCCATCGCGCTTTAAGGAACCCAGGAATAGCCACTGCTTCTGCACGGGGCTACGTCGGCTGCGATGCCTGGGCCTCAGAAATAAACGAGCATCAGCGGTTCATACTGTGCAAAAGTGCTACAGAGGAGGCGTCCAGGGATCCCGCGGTCTTCTGGGCTGGTGTGGGTGAGAAGACTTAAAAAGGAAGTGAGCTACATTTTCAGTATCTAAATCTAAATGCTAAGAAACAAAATGAATATCCATATGAATGAATAATTAGATTCTGTTGTACATAGTGTTTCTAATCTACATCAATTACAATTGTGTACACTTGTTACGCATTTATAGCACAATGCTGCTGGAGTATGATGCCTGCTGGGAGAGACCTTACCTTCAGAGTGATGTTCTTCAGCAGTGTGTCCTCCAACACAGCCTGCAGCTTCCTGTTGATCTCCAGTGACAGGTCCAGGGTCAGCCCGCTGTCCGCCGGGTGGGAGGTGTAAAGTGAAGCCATGATGCCTCCCCGCCGGCTCAGATTGGCTTTGTTAATGTCTGACGCCTCCGATGAGAGGGCCCCCGTCTCCTCTCTTAGCACGTAGCTCTGGATAATTCTGTGGGGGGGGGGGGGAGGAGAGGAGTCAAACTGTGTGCTTCAGGAAAAAGGAGGGGGGAAACGACGTGAACGTGCGGCATCGGCTGCACACTGTTGAGCAAGAAAATTGAGAAAGTGGGAGCATGGAGAGCTCCTACAGTGCAATAAAACCGTTTCCCGCAGCGAAAGCAGCAGACGTTCCTAGAATAGTAATTTCAGTGGGACGGCTTGTTGAACTCGTGCACGGGACAAATTCAGTCATAGCTAGAAAGATGATTCTTATGCCATAAGAGGGCCGCATTAGAGGGGGCTGCAAGGATTCAATTAATCAACCGCATTGTCTGCGTGAGCGTCTGAGAAAGATCGATTCTTCATGTTCAGAGAACATTTTCATCTCTGGAACAATATAGTGCTAAAGCTCGTTTGTGTCAGCGAGAGAAGATAATTCATGTTTGTGTCAGAGGGGGAATTCATTAGCTTAGCTCTAAACTTCTTGTTGTCCAATTTTATCAGCGCAGCCAGAGAACAATGACAAGCCGGTGTGTTTCTTATGAAGAGGAAAACAGACCCAGAGAGAGACGCCATTGTGACTTAAATTCATTACTGCGTCCTGCATTATTGTGTTTTTCTTAATATGCGACCAAAGAGAAGGGAAGATAACACAGAGCAATATTCAAGATGATGTAGATGGTTAAGGAAATTAGTGTGTGAATCATTTCTCCTGTGTACGTCTACAGCCAAGAGATTGAGCGTGATGAGGCTAGAATCCAGGTATCAAATATAAATTAAAACACGCACAATGCCGGAACTAAAAAGCTTTTATGATTGCAGCCGCAGTCTTGATTCTCCTCTGTAAGACTTGGGGAGTGTGGGAGGTGAAGAGGACCAGGTAATGCCCGACAGAAAAGGTCAACAACCGCCTGTAACTCTCTTGAGATGGGCCAGTAATCAATATTTCAAAACCGGCTCTCAACCCAGCTGTATATCTGAAAGCACAATATTCAGCCCGACACACTGGCATTGGTTCGTTCAAATGCACGTTTCGTCTGACGGTGACTTTTTGAAAAGATGGGTAACTGCAGGATGAGCAAAGGGACGCTCCTGACCGCTAGTGAGAGTCTGCGATAAGATTTCCACTCTGCCTGACATGTAGAGCTGAATATATTCTTAATAGAAGATTCTCAAGGTGATGACAAGAGAGTAGATTATTAGAGTTGAATACCTAAATGTTGCAAATTCTAAATTACTACAACCATTACTACTACTCCTGACCTAGCTTTCATGAATTAAAACATAAATGCCATAAATGAAAATAAACTGTTTGTGTACTACAACCTTAAGGATATCCCCTTTCTAAGCTGTGAAGGTCTTGATTCTTCATGTATTGATTCTTCTAGACAATTACACTGACTTTAAGTGGTGTCTTTAGATGTTAAACGCAGAGGCTTTAAATGGGATAGTTGTTCATAAGTAAATACAATATAACCCTATAGGCATTTTATTAAAGTGAAAATATTGTGAAAGAGATCTTGGGAAGGTTGAAAGCATGCCAGTGACGTCCGTTTAAGACATTTCAGAATGTGCCACGCATTTATAGTAATGTCCAATACCAAGATAAAACAGCAGCCTGGGACACGAGTCTGCAGCCTCCTTAAAATGTCAACATTTGACATGAAAATATTACATTTATAAATATATAAAATACATTTTAATTGTACTCTGAAGGAGGGAGGATAGAACGAATACTGGTACTCAGTGTCGACTCTTACTTCCACAAGTCCCATCTTTTATTATAAAATTAATTTAATCAAGTAATATATATGCACTGCATAAACCCTAAAACTGTATGTTGCAGTGTATGCATTACACATTAACAACACAAAGACATCTATGGTGCAAACAAACAGAAATGATACAGCAGCTATGGAAGCGCTAAGAAAAAAAGCCAGCATCATAAATCGTACACACACACACTACTAGACTTGCAAGGGTCCATATTTGGACCCCAGTTCCATCACGACAGTGTTTAGTAAAAACAAAAAAAAGTGACAGAAATTAAAGACGTGGCCACACGGTGTGCCGAATGGCATGCACGGGTCGGCCGGGGTGCGAGTAGTGTGTCCTTTTTGTTCCAGCTGAGAGTGTGTAAGCAATGAGGGCGGCAAGTCAAGCATGCGTGAAGGGAAGGCGGCAATTCTGGGTACAGTTCAACTCTTGGATGTGTTGTGTCAGACCACACAACACATCCATGTTTGTATGTTTTATCTTCATCTTACTCAGAACTTCTCAGGCTATAACAAAAAACATACTGAACGGCAATTATTAGTTTCAGGTTTAAGGCTTTTTGTACGACGGTACATGCTCGATAAATGTAGATTCTCATGATCAAGTCTAAATGTTCCCTCTGTATTATTTACAGAAAAAAAAAAATCAAAGGCATCAAGAAACACTAAGCCTGACTGGTAGAGGGATCCTCATTTTGTATATTTAAACACACTCAGCAGGTGTGGATCCATAACAGTCGACAGCAGAGCATATATTGCCCTGATTTGCAGTCACCACCGATTACAACAAAACAGAGCAAAAGGGCGCGCTCTCTAAATAAATATCCATCTGCGCCTCCTGAACAGAAGGCCTCCTCCTGTTCTCATCTGGTCTATAACAACATCATTTTAATTCCAGTCACACGAAGGGCCCGTTTAGACTTAATGCTCATAATAACCAGGTGTGGGTGACAGACATCATTGCCCCCATGAGAGATGATGACGCTGCTGTTTCTGAATGTTTTAGCTCATTTACTACAAATTGCACATACTGTATGAGCCGTGTAGCCAATGACCCGTGTTTGACTTCCTGGCAGCGCATGAAGATGCCACTCGCAAAACAATATTGAATGGTTGCACGATAGGCGAGAAAAAAAAAAAAAAAAAAAAAAAACACGTAAAAATAATCATGTAGCAATAGAGTTAAGAAGTATTTCCCCACCCCCCCACAAGAGCCTCCAGAATAATGTAACGATCATTTAGGTTGAGGCTTATCTTGTGGTCAGGACACCAGTTTTTATTTGTTCAACTTATCAGTTTGGCATGACCGCTAAATACTACAATACCCATGTGCCTCAGTCACCGCTGGTGTGGGGAAGATGTACGGCTGTAAGGAATGTTTTTTCACGTTCAGAGCTTGTATTGAGGTTCACAAATGAAGCTTGAATCTCTGTCATCATATTTTATATTCATAAAATGGGAGAAAAATTGATTTTCTTTTACTGTGGTCAAATAAATGTAATTTATGGTGCTGTTAGAAACCAGTAACCACACTGTTAATTCAGTTGTGTGCGTCCCTTTGTGTGTGTGTGACACACAGTGAAACTGTTGTTTTTGAAAGGCTAAACCAAGAGAGCGCCAATCAAAGCTTCAGCGAAACACTCCATAAACGGTTTCAATTATTCATCCAAAACTGACCCAGAATCCGAACGATAATTGAATTAAGCAGCGGATTGTATTATCAGTTTTCTCAATTGCACAGACTTTAGGTTTGGCCTGCGGCAAGCAAGTTACAGAGTTTTTAGCTGTGCGATTGGAGGTTTCTCACAGAAATGCATCTTTTACTTCTTGAACCGGGGGGGGAGGTTCCCAAAATATCTTCCTCCCACTTTGGAGCTATATATTCTTTGGAATATAGTGAGGACACCACAGTAGTAAATTGTCGCAATCGTTAACAGTCAATGAGCTTAAAGATGCAAAAACACTGCTATGACCATACAGTGTGTATGGAGCGGAAGCTTAAATTAAACCGTAGCCTTTCTTTCACTATTTGTCTTTTGTCAGAGACCTACGTCTACATCTCTTTATTCATCACCTGCTTCAGGCTTACAGTTAAATCAGTTTCCACCTGGCTGTCCTGGAGGGATGGACACAGAAAGGCAAAAAGGACAAATTCACATCCACAGAGTGGGAACACGAACACACACACACACACACACACACACACACACACACTTCACCGAGATTTTGCGGAGCTAAATTTAGCCCAGTAACCGTGGGATTCGTCCTCAATCTTAACTCTTCAATGTAGGTTGAGGCTAATGGATTCAATGTGTGTAGCGGAGAAAGAAACGAGGAGTGGGATGATCCAAGTAGAATCGAAGTCGGGATGATTGGATATCTCCGAGCATTGTAAATATAAAATCAGTCAACAAGAGCCAGATGCAGAACATTAATAAACAGTTTGGAGTGATTTACACCGATCAATTAATGAGATCTCACTCATTTTACTCAGTAGAGAAAAATGTTTCGAGCCCATTTGGTTCTAACTTTGATACTCTCACAATCCACTTCAAGGCTGAACCTGCATAAAGTAGCGATGTGATTACGATAGCCGTCTCGACCTTCACGCCGTCCCTTCAGTTAAGGTTGATGGCCGTGAATATGGATGGGACCTTATTAAGGCTTCACACTGATGCGTTCACCCCCCCTTGACTGTAAGTAGCTCCGAGTGAAGTTTGTCACGAATCCGAAGTGAGGTGCACGAGTTAGAATGTAAGGACGATGATAATAAACTGTGTGTGCACATGCTGTCTGATCAAGGTGAACTGAAGCAGAGGTAACACCAGGGAGTGAGGTATGGTGTGCCTGAATATTCGGATAAACTGAAAAGAATATTAAACTCTGGACTCGTATTGGTCAGTATGTCGATCTGCATTATTAACACCAAATGGTTAGAGGTGTTTAACATGTGTAGCTAAGAAAATATATACTACATTTAGTCTTACTTTTTCCCTTCAACACTTCCACACAGCAGCAAGAAACTGCTCTCTGACTATTGGTCTTAGCGTCTGAAACACGGCATCTATAACTAACTTTATCCATCAGTATTGTTTGAGCACAATACACCACCATCCACTGCACCGGTAAAATCTGAACACCTTGCATTCTCGGGTCAAACTGCTCCCCAAAAAAATGTATTCAGCATTGTAAATAGCAGTAAAAAAAAAAAAAAAAAAAAAAAAATTTAAATGTTCTGGCCATCTCCCGTTCTCTGCTCCGTGTACCAGTCCACGCCACTCACTTGGTCTTTTTGCGGATCTCCTCCACAAGTTGCTTGATGTGATCCTCCATGAACTCGATTTTCTCCTGCTTGCGAGCCAGGGCCTTCTGCAGACGGACAATGCGGTCCACGAGCACGGTCTTGTCCACCTCTGGGAAGCTGTCCACCACCACCACCGAGGGACCGGACTGGCTCTCTGGTGACCGCTCCTCAACGCCGCTGCTCCCACCATGGCGGACATTCAAGGAGCCTGGAGGGAATGGAGGGGAGATCGTGATGAACTCAGAAAAACTGCTCATTGTTGTGACTTTGGTCACGTTTCAACAACCTGTGAGCTTTGAATTCTTATAAGAAAATACTCTTTATATTTTGAACAAACCAAAGTCTTTTATGATATTACTTCTGCACGTGTTAAATACTAACCAAATCCAGGAGCAGTACCTGAGGAACTTGAGCGACTGCCCATACTGCTGGCATCCCGGTCGCAGCCTCCATTGTCAACCTGGTCCAGTCTCTTACGGGCTGGAGAATAAAGAACGAGTAAAGAACTTTCAAATGTCTATTAACTAAATAAAGCATATTCTTAACAAAAAGACTAGTCTCACACTGACATTTAAAACACAAATTGGCTCATTGCTCGTCTAAATCATAACAATAAAGAACAAGTAAGCAAATATTTGTATTTAATAGGCTATAAAGAGGAAATATTTGGGATTTTCACTTAAGAAATAACTTAATTGATTATGAGAACTGTCAGAATTGGAAGAGTTTTTACTAACTAATCCTTTCAACTCTCGCCTTGTCTGAGCAAAGAAACAATACCGTGTCTTCAAAAAACACACCATAGCCAAAACTGTACTGCGTATAACACTAATTATTTGAGGCAGAAGCCCACAAAAAGGCAAGATGAAAGTCAAAGCTAAGCATCACTGCTTGACTGAACTCAAAGAGTTTTCCTCTGCGAAGGTGTCCACCTGAATAAAGGCTGCTTTAGAAGAAGAGTGCACGCTCAGCAAAACCTTCCGTGCATAATCTACAGCTTAAAATGACTGTGCTGCAGTCAGAGACAGTAACGGCACCGCTGATGAATGACCACGAGCTCTCCTAATGTCCTTGTGTCTCGTATTGCAAACAAAAAGGGAAAAAGCTTGTGTTAATAAAATAGCTCTGAAATGTGTGCCCTATAAAAAGGGATCATTCTGATATTTTAAGTGGGTTGTACGAGGTACTTTTCCACAGTCAGTGTATTCCCTACAGCACACACGCCCCCAGTATGGAGAAGCAGACATGGCAGAACCAGCGTGGGAGCTGCAGACGGGGGCAGCAGCTAAACGTATTTTAGCCACCAAAAAAATGCATTTTTTTAGTATTTGTAGGCTATATTCAGATTATGTATCGCTGCTTTACCTTGACGTCAGGTGCCCTATTCCCATTGGGAACTGAAGCCGTTATCTATGCTCTCTTCTTGACAAAAACAGTCATTTTATAGAGCATACACTTAAACTAGTAGTGTTTTTTTTTTTGTTTTGCTCCCATGCTGACCACGTAACACACTAACTATGGCACCTCATATAACCTCATCTATCCCTTTAAGGTCACTGTGTGTGTGTCCCACAGAGAACCAAGCAGGGGAAGCTGGCTCACTCCATTAAGTATAATAATCCTATCATGAGAAGAACATTAGCTTCTATACACAGCACCCATCTGTAGTCTCCCATCTCCCTCGTTTCTAATCACCCTGCACTCCCTCCTCTCGATCTGCATGCGTGACCTGACATTACATCCTGAGGAAAGCACACTCTCTCAGTGGAGACACATCAAAGATAAATATCACAGTGAAGTGAAATTAGATGGTAGTGGACATTTTGGCAAGGCTGGAAATGACACTACGCTTTTGATAACTTGCAATTTGAATACAATCTAATTTAAAGTAATTCTGACTTTACCGCGAAGGAGCTGAGGAAATATACTGTAAGGTGGTTGGCTAACCTTGTGTTAGTTGTTTTGTGAGGTCTTTGATGCTGGCAGCTTGTTTCCGTTTCTGAGTCACCAGCTCATCCCTCAGGTCTTCAACTCTGGTTTTTAGCTGCGCCACTTCTGTCTGCAATGCTGCCCGCTCCTCCTGCAGGCCCTGCACCTCCTGCTGCCTCAGCACCTCCTCCTGTTTCAGCAGCCGTGACTGCGGGATGAATAAGAGACGGGGGGGGGGGGCTAAATGAGCCTAATGATGCAATAGCAGACATGATAAGAGTGGCAAGATATTGTGACAATGGCTGCTTGTTCTAGCAAACCTGTGATTGAAAAGGAATTTATTTATTTTTTTTTAATAAATAAATAAATAAATAAATAAATAAATAAATATATATATATATATATATATATATATATATAAATAAAACTATTTCAAGATTTTCTTCTGAATGTTAAGCCAAAAAAATATCAGTTCAAGGACGCTGCATGTTCTAGGTCAGACAACTCGGCTGCTTTGTGCCACTTCTACATAACTCTGTGTGATCCAGCTTGCCCGACCTTGTCATCTAGCAGCCGGTTGGTCTCCTCCAGCTTGGCTTGGAGCTCTGTGAAGCTACCGTTGAGCTGGTCCAACTGACACTGCAGCGAGTTGCTCTCTGACTGGAGCTGTGCGTTCTTGCTGCTCAGCTTCTCGGTGAAGCCCAGTAACTCGGCCTCACGCTCTCTGCTGCCTTGTACGTCGCGCTGGAGGTCAACCATCTGGCTGGACAGGCCGTCCACTTCCTCACGAAGAGACGCGACCTCCTGTTTATCACTGCGGGACAAAAGAATTATTGGCAAGGTGTTAATAAAGACAGCGGCTAAGAGCTTCCCTTCGTGTGTGTGTGTGTGTGTGTGTGTGTGTGTGTGTGTGTGTGTGTGTGTGTGTGTGTGTGAGAGAATTACATACTGTTAAGGATATGACTATATGTATGACACAGAAAACTATACCTAATAAGATGGGAGTCAATTTATCTTTGTTATTTATCTTTAATGATTTTAATATTGTTTTATCATAAATAAAGACAACTATCCTAAACAAAAAATGTATCAATTACAAAATCAAGAAAAATGAAGGACAGAAATGTTTGAAAAACGAGTTCATAATTAACTGTTCACTGTAATCCATCATTTAACTCAAATAAGAAAGCTTTTGTTGCATTGGCATTCATTCATACAAACGATGGCAAAAATGAGCCATACATAAATTGTCAGGACGAAAGTCACAACTTCACTGGTAGTAAAGTTGCCTATGGACCAGAGAACCTTTTACTTGCCAACAGCTAAAAATGTCCTGCTGCTCAAAGTGACGGCCAGAAGAAGAAAACAGAATCCTTTGCATGAATCTATTTGGGTTGGCACTCTGGCACACACACAAAGCTTCATTTTGATAAAGAGGGAAAAGTTTCCCCACCGAGTCCTCTGCACATGGCCGGCAGAGGGACCCGAGTCCCTTCCTGCCTTGTGTGCTATATCTGTCCCTGGCCCATCTTTAAATCCTTCAATAAGGTACTTGCAAAATAAAAAAAAAAGGGGAGAACTGAATTACAGTGTGCTCTGTATTATCAAAACCAATTACGTTTGAAGTTTAAAGCACAGCTCCTGCATGATGAGTGTGAGAGTGTGTGTTGGTACCGTTCGTGCTGCTCCTGGAGCGCAGTGATCTCTTCCAGCTTTTCTCTCTGCCGCCCGATCTCTGCCTTCTGCCGGTTCATGATCTCCCTGTACTTGTTGAGCTCGTCCTCCCAGCGTGGACGCTCGTCTTCTAGACACTTTAACTACAGAACAACACACCCTTGATTAAGCTTAACGTCTTCTGATATCATGTGGACACACACAGAGAGAGAGAGACATTAAAGCACTTATCTGTATGACAAACCTTGGTTCGTAGAGTAATGAGCTCATCCATGCCCTCTTTGTAACTCCTTTTCAGGTCATCCAGCTCTTTGGCCTTCACTCGGTGCACCTGCCACATGCATTAAGTTCAACATTAGATATGCATCCACTGTTACGGTTCTTACTTCGAGTCTGCTTAAAAAAAGCAATATCTCTTTCTAAACCTCAGAATCCTGATTTTAAAAGCATACCTAGTTCTCTGCCAGTTGTGATTACTAAGATTTAAAACACATTAGCAATTCAGTTCAATGGTTTTAGCCATCAACTTAACCCTCACTCACACATTTATTTCTGGGGGAAAAAAAAGAAAAATCTTACATTAGCATCATTTCATTGCGTTTCCTGGTAATCCATGTGTGGCATTCATTAACATTACTTTGCTTCTGCAGTCATTATACCAGGATAAGCTTTTGAACAAAGCCATTAATGGTACAATTTTTCCAAGAAGCTATTAGTAGCCTGTGGTATCCAAGACAACATGTCAGTAATGGAGATGCTGGTAAGTTTACTGTCTGGTGCCTCCATTCATCCCGTTCTAATGTAAACACCCACCAGTAATAGAAACCCAACCGTAAACAAAGATTTGGACCAATTCATTCATCAGCGGGGCAGCAAAATCTGCTGAGGTCCGACGTTTGTAAAACAATCCACACACAGTGATGGACCCACAACATACTGTACACATCCCCTCAGGGTTAAAGTCCATCAGATTCATCTTTTTATGTCCAAATTAATAGGTTAAAATCAAACATTTCAGCTAAAATGAATCCTCAACTCAAATTCAAGACAAGCTACTGATCCGACATTTGTGACTTCAATTTTAAGGAACGTGTAAACACTTTGGATAAACGAACCAGGATGTGCAAGAAATTAGTGACGTCCTCTGGGTTGTTGTTGAAACCCGCAGCTTCATATTGATTATTTCTAGGCCATGTATTTTTAAAGAGCGATTCCCCTCAGAATGAAGCAGAGAGCAAAACAGGCCATTGTGTTTGGATCGAGTCTGTGCCTGTGTGCATGAGTGTCTGCCTGTAGAGCCTATGTGCCAGTTTGTTACTCATTCCTATTTGGGGCAATTACACCTCTCAAAACAGCTGAAAATTACTAGAAGAGCTTCAAAAGCATCAATAAAAGGATGAACAACGGAACAAAATGTATGTGTCATTTTGAATCAATAGTAAACCTGTATTATTTTCTATTTCTGGTTGATCATAGATGCAAATAGAAAAATGATTCACCAACAATAGAAAGCAGTAAGCACATAATTAAACTACTACTACTACTGCTGCTTAGCTTATTGTGATAAGATGAGTGAGAAAGTGTTTGTATGTGTGCACAGTGGCTGGCACCTCTAATTGTTGTGTTTGTTCCTGCTTGTGTTTCTCCAGCTCTACTTTGGTCGCCCTCAGTTTAGCATCCAGCTCGTTGGACTTGAGTTCCTCCGATTCCTGGAGGAGGGAGGGGTAGAAAGATTCAAAAACAAGACAACGATGATGAGGGTGAAAGAGAGAATGTGCCGGTAAAGAGGGGCTGACGTGAAGAAAGAGACGTGTGTGTGTGTGTGTGTGTGAGAAACATAAGGCATGGGAGAGAGAATCTGATAATGACAATGAGACACCAAAATATTATTTCCATGTTTGCAACAAAGACTTCTGGGGCTTTTTCTGGTCTTATTTAACTTTTATCACATTTCTTTACCACCTTCTCGACATGTCGTTTCATTTTGGTGTCTTGTTCTGTCGTATGCTGTCCCTGTTGTCTGTGTGTGCTCTGCGTATAACACACCACTGGTGAATACAATAGCTCAAACTAGCACACAGAGAACTCTGAAGCAGCTCTCTACCACCATCCCAAGGTATAAATGAAAACTGCCTTTCCCCTGAAGCAGAACCAATCAAGTTTAGTTTCATGTTTATATTCTACTTTTAAAAATGTATGTAAAAAAGCTTTATTCAGTCGATGTATTTGAGAGTACAGTATTCAGTAGTGTTGTTTTTCTTACCTCATGTGTCACTGACCAATCAGATTTGATTAATGTAATTGTTGAATTAGTTCCTTCAGTGAGTGAGCTAACCGACTGCAGTCCAATAAGTGACACTGCCAAAAAAATAATCACGCAATCTCTATCTACATCCAACAAATCCAGACATACCTAGTTTCTCATACGCACAGAGATGTTTCACATTTGCTCAAATTATTGGTCATGAGCAAACTAATACTTCTACGTTAGAAATATCACAGACCTGGTATGTTCGGATCATGTCCTGGCAGTTCTTGCGGATCTGTTCAGTCTCTTCTTTGGCCTGCGCCAACTTGGAAGAGGTGTCTCTCAGTTTGTCTTTCGTTTCCTGCACACAGTTAATAAAACTGTAATTATGACACTTCAAAGCCAAGCCGGTATTGTATAAAGCCATGTAATGATTTGCAAAATGTTCCTGTTGTGACTTCTTTTCCTGGTAAATGCATATGGATTTTGTGCAGACAGAGTGGCACACACACACACACACCCACACCCACACACACCCACCCACACACACACACACACACACGGCTCAGCTCCTGAGGCCTTGAGCAACGGCTGAGCTTTTTGCCTTTTCCTCTGTTCATTGTTGTGCATTTGCTTGGAGGCAGGTAAACATAAAAAGCATTATTTCTTAATAGACATTTTCAAAAATAGCAACAGTGTTAATGATGATTTCCTTGCAGGATCATTACTGTACCATTTTCACCCCATTTAATTTTGCCCTTGAATCTGAAGACACATCTACAGTAATCGTGGTTTTTATGAGGCGGCTGCAGATAGAATGACTGAAGGGGTTGTCATTTGTGTTTCCTGGAAATACTTCTGCATCTTTGACAAACAACAGGCGTGCTTTCTAGACTAAATGAACAAAATCAACCAGAAATTTAAGTTGCATCATTCAAACTGATATGGGCAATGTGTCAACTATATACTGGAGCTGAAACAACTTCATGTAGTCGACCTTATTAGACGTGTAAATGTGTAAACGTAGAGATTTGTATTCAGTTGATTCAAATGTGTCTGCAGCATGTTCAGATTCATCAATAATAGCATCCAAAGCACACGGATATTATGAACAAGTGATTAACAAAAAATGGTGTTTCCTTATGTTTGCCTATAAAACATTGATTGGATTATAGAGCACATTTGCGGTGTGAAATTGTTTCTTGTTGTTCGACCGCCTTTCTGTTTGCAGGATTGCTTGATAAGTAACATGTTTTAACACAACGTATCAGATACATTACCTTGTGTGCATCCGCCTCACTCTTCAGTTTGTTCTGGGCCCATTTCACCTTGATGAGATGCGAGTTGATCTCCTCCTTCAACCTTTCCACCTCTCGAGTCAACCGGCTCACCTCGCCTTCCTGAGAGCACAGAGAAATGAGTGAAGGAACATCATCAGGAGGAGAGGACAGCAAATGGATCTTTGGCTGAGCTGAGATACTTATTAAATAACCAGGCTTCGTGTTTTTCCCCTTGCTAATTCCCCAATATTTATATGATAATAAGGTCCGAGTGGGATATCCAACACTGCTAAGATAGATGACTCAATCCAGTGTAATAGGATGAGCGAGATACAATCTTTGAAGTCATTGAGTGGGACGGCTTTCTATGTTTATCATGTCTCTCATGGCAAATTATACTAAATTCAATGAATTTAGCAAATAAAGCACACTGCAATGAGTTCAAATGGTCAATCGCACCATATAAAAGTTTTACTTTAGTCAGAGGTGAACTTAAGCAGAGCCGTTGTCGAGTCTTTATGTCCTGCTACAAATGGTTTAGCGAGGTTCTTAAGACGGACGCAGTATTTACCTTCGCATCGTACAGCTGCTGCAGACGACCTTTATCCTGAGCCAGCTGGTTTCCTCGGAGGGCCTGGCGGTCGACCTCCTTGGTGGCTTCCCTCAGCCTCTTCTCCAAACCCTCCTTATCTCGCCTCAGGTCCAGGGCCTCCTTCTCCCCCCGCACATATTTCATCACCATGGCATCCTTCTCTTGGCGTGCCTCGTCACACTTCTTGCCCACCTGAAATGATGGTTTATATCATGAATTAGGTTTAAAACAATTTCCCCCACTTCAGTCACTGATCTGCTTGTACTGTTGGATCATGAATGCACCCAGACTTTCTAAATACCATATTGGCTTATAGGGCTGAAACTAACAATTATTTTCATTATAGATATTCCTTTCATTGACCACGGCACACTGTGGAACACACTACTGCTTTTCTCACACCTGTGTGTTCATTCCTCATGCCAATGAGATGCTCATGTGCCATTTCTTTTTTTTGTCAGTTTTATGCTTTTTGCGCAATCTTCATTGCAAGCTCTAACAAGCTGGACTTTCAGGAGAGCAAGAGAAGGAGGGAGAAACTGTATCAGAGTTGCTGTGAGTGTGTTGAGATGGCACCTTTCATGCATCAGGCATCACAATGTGCACCTTAAATAAAAAACTATATTTGAAAAACGAGGACATTATCAGTAGGGTGGCACAGATTTAGTAACAGAACAAATGTTTCAAACCTCAGGGACAACAGTTGATTAGGACTCGGTAACCATCTTAAGGGAAGACTGATATAAGGGAACGGGTAAAAGAGGACAACCGAGTGCAAAATGTACCACTTACTGTTCACTGAACAGTGAAATTAAAAGTTAGGAAGTGTGACAAAACTGTCAAGAGAAAAGTGCCCAACATGGTTTCTGCCAGGTGTGGAATCTATTGGATATAAAACATGCTCTCCTGCACTACAGTGATTAAATCTGCAATAACAAGTTTGGTGTCAAAGACTCAGCTGCTAGCTTAGTACAAACATTGGACTCAATGTGTGGCAGAAATCAATGGACTGTATTTTTGGCTAGTTGTGAGTAACCTTTTTTTGAGCTTTTTCAGCTTTAGCACTAACTGAAATCTGAAGATAAATACAACCTTCCTTTCTGTAAGGTGGTACAGGTTTCTCGAGGACAGTGCTATTGATGCACACGCTTAATCTCGGTACATAGAGATACTACAGATACTGAAGAGGGGTGTGTGCACATGAATACAATTCTTTAGTGCATACAGTATATATAAATACACATGGGCAAAACTGAGATTCAAATTACATTAAAATGTATACTTTAGTTTTCTACCATAGTCCCAAACTGCCCTTGGACTGGGTATATTGTAATAAGGCCAGACATGCAAATAAGGGTTAGACTGGGGCCGCCCATGAAAGACCCAGTTCTACCTGTTCCAGCCTGTAGGACACTTCCTTCTGCATCTGCTGGAGGGCGGCCTTTGCTGCCTGGTCCTGATGAATCAATTTATCCCGCGACTCCTTAAGTTCTTTCAGCAGCTCCTCCACCCTGCCCTCCAACTGCAGAAACAGGGAGTATAAAAGGATAAGCAACTTGTTGGGCAACATTTAAGACTCGGGCCACACCTGTGCTACCCCGCTTCACAGGATGACGCCGGATGAAAAATGTTTCGGAGGCAAAAATAAATGAAGACAGCAGGCACAGGAAGAGGAAGGCAATGAAGCATAGTGTTCCAGGAGACGTATCTGTGGCAAGATGAGCCTAAAATAATGACATATGATGGTTGGAGAGAAAAAGAAAAGGGATTAACGCATACATGAAAACCCCTCCTACACCCTTCTGCTTACACAAACACCATTACCAAGAGAGCACAATTCAATTATTGTTCCTTCTATGGCAACAGCAATGCTAGCCCAGATCCAATGAATGGAGAATACTTGTGTTTTGGTGCGCTAGTAGGTAGATGGTTAGCTTGGCAAATCCGACACACACACACACACACAAAAGAAAAAAAGTCTAAAAATATTGACATGGAGCAGGTCAAGAGCAATGCTCTGATAAGTCATTGATGTTTAATGCTGATGTGGAGCAACGTTTTACGGTCCTCAACACGAAATGTTGTAGAGCAAAAAATTAAACTATTTGCAAAAATGCAGGTGCTATGTTATCACAATTAGCAAAAGTCAATGTCAGAAGACAGGAAGTCAGACAAAACATCGCAGAGGAACACGTCCTTGTTCATGACAAGCATTTTTCAAATAGGCTTCCATTGTTTTCAAAGAGTGATTAAAAATAGCTTGGAGAGACATGCAGGACAAACATAGCTCAGTATTTCAGAATACTCTTGTTTTGGACCGAGGCACAGATACAGAGCACATCGCTTTGTGCTCCAAAACAGTTGGTGCCATATGACCATGAACAATGTGAATAGAACATAGAGAATGAGACAAACCTTTTTAATGGTGGCCATGTGTTGCTTTTCCGTCTCTGCCCTCTTTTTCAGCTCTTCCCTCATGTTGTCCTTCTCTGAACAGATACCCAGGATCAGTTCCTGGTGCCTCTTGTTCTCCTCAAGCAGCCTGTATATACACAAACAAGCAGCACACACAAACGTATTAGCATACTATACCGATCAGGTCAAAGTACTGAAGAATTAAGACTGTTGTTATTAAGGCCAGAAGAAATAGCAGGAGGGGAAAATTCTGCGAATTTTGCCCAAAAGTCCTGTTTCACGACTGCATAAAACACTGCTTGGGCTTTGAAACAATTATTCTTGTGTGGCCGCTTAATCAAGACAGCTTTATAATTAAAAGGTGAAAGAAAAGCAACAGCCAACAGAAAGTTTGTTAACCTCTTGCTGACTCATTACAATGGAAGCTAAGTACTGTACAAATAGCAGTTTAAAATGACGCGATGAAGGTGGCCTAGTACATGATCAGCGAAACTAGGCAGCATATAAACAGAGAATAGAGAGACATAGATGAATCTAATAACTGACAACATAGTGCATCTATTTTAAATAGCAGTTTACCTATGAATGGACTTCTCCTGCTGTGCATACTTGTATTGCACACACTTCTCAAAGACCATAATGCAGTCCTCTTGGTCTGTCGGGAGACCGTTGACGGGTGCGCTCCTTTTCGTCTCCCCTCCGCTTTCCCCCCGAGGCAGCTGACAAGCCAACAGCTCTGACTCCAGCTCATCCAGCAGCGACTCCTGTGACAGCGAGCGCTGGATTTGGGAGATAAGCTTTCGGCTGCAATCGGTGTCATACGGACTCAACAATGGATGTGAGGGGGCTGAGGTGTCGGCATCGGTTTGTGGGCTGGACGCAAGGGAGGAGCCGACGGTGTCGGAACTGGGAGTAGAAGGGCCATTACAGAACCCGGAGGTGGCTGTGGAGTCGGTAGAGGAGTTTTTGGAAGCACTTTGGGAAGAAAAGGATGACGGACTCTCAGCTGAACCACTATCATCGGCAGGCGATGGATCTGTGGAACAACTTCTAATCAAGACCGATGGCTGCTCGTTGCCGTTTGGAGTGGTGGCATGAGAAACCTTCACTTCATCAAAGGTCAATATGGTTACAATTGTTCCTTCAAGAACAGGAGGAGAGCTTTCTACCACATCATCCAAAGTGGTTACGGGGGCTATCAAAGCTCCTCCAGCCTCATCGGAAAGTGAAGGTATCCCGCCATCCATGGCAACTGCACTTCTATCACAGCTGTCATCAGCATCCAGCTCACTCCCATCTTCATGCTCCCGACTGCATGTTTGAGATTCCGACTTTGTCTTTATGTCTGTCGGTACATCTGTCGCAGTATTGAGTAATTCACTGTCAGGCTCTGCTTCGTCTTCTGCCTGACTGCACTTTTCTGCCACATCTGCAGTGTCGTGAAAGATTTGTTCCTCTTCTTTTACGTCAGATGTGCTGTTGTGAGGCCGATTCCCCTCTGACACCGACTCAACCTCTGATTCGTCCATCATGTGTGTATCTGACGCAGGACCAGGCTGTTCCATGGTCCCTCTCTGGTTCAAATCTGGCAGAGACAGAGTAGAGGGAGACTGAGATGGAGCCAAGACAAAAACAATACTGAGATTTTCATACATCATGGGACAACAGTTTTTCTATGAACAGCCTAAAATTGCTGGACATCACCAGTTCAGCAGCCCTGTGCTTTTTGCACAGTGTGCCTTTCTGGTCATTAGATACAATCGTATCCTTGATGTCTTGAGCGTGATGTTTGTTCTCCGTTTTCAAAATGATCACATACCTCAAAGACATAGCCAACAGACACACACTCAGAGGTGTGGTCCTGTCAACACCGGTGACGTAGTTAAACTTGCAGGAGTGTGGTGCAGAATGTCATAAGTATTTAAGATTATTACACAACCTCATTGCATATCATTTAAAAAAGGTATCACCAATTAATTCAGAGGGCATGGTAAAACACACTTGGGTGGATATGACAATTCTGAAAAGGACTGTACAATGTTTTCTAACATGACGAACATATGTTTCTGCTCTCATGTTTAATTTTGAGGATAAGAAATACAACCTTTTTTGGATTAGACACTTTTCTTGTTCACTTTATTTTAGGGATATGAATAGCCACTAAGCCTGTGCTCACTAAAGCTGTGGGAGCAAAGTAGCCCTGTTTCAGTCTGAAACATCCAGTCATGACTTGAACCCATTATTCCCTAGGACGGAAAAGGGCTTTGTCAGCATCTACTGTGCAATTAATCAGAGACTGAGAATAGCTGGCAGCGAGTCATTTTAAATACAGCTCAATGACTTGTTGTCTTTAAAAGATGATATGTTACACCATGTTTCCCCACCCAGCACATACCCACTACACTTATAGTATAGTATATATATATATATATATATATATATATATATATATATATATTACTCATAATAAAACTCAGAAGCCCTGTGCTGACCATTATCCTATTATGATACATGGATCATAAGCACATACAGTAACACAAGCAAGCTTCTCATTTAAGCAGTGAAAGCACAACATATAAAACACCTGACGTCACAATGGCGTTGATGCCCTTGCGACAGGTGCCATGCAAGAACACTGTCAAAAGTAGTTAATGTAACGTCCGCAGCCAGTCATGTTAAAAGACACCCTTTAGGTGCCTGTGCATCGGGTTGGTTAATGTGTAGGTAGCGAGCAGCAGGCTAATGTGCCATTTGTATTTAACGTTACTACCGTTTTATTAACACTTCGGTTCATTGAACGCTAGCCCTGCCAAAGCTCACTTAATCTTGCTCGCTGCTTAGTTAACCACGAAAATGAATTAAGAAAACACGTCAACGTTAACAAACGCAACACAGCAAACTAAAAACGGGTGGTTACAATAGATTTAACACATAACTGCTGACTGACATATAGAGGCACTGCTTACTTTAGCTAGCTAAGCTAACGTTGATAAGAGAGGCGTTAGCTCACACTGCAGCTAGCGTAGCTAACGCTACTATATAGCATTAATGACAAATAATGCATGGTTATATTTACACCCACCGTAAGCGAAAACTCCATGGCGTAGTTCAACGCGGAGAGAACCGGGATAAGAGTTAACTTTGGGATTTCTACCTTACCAGCTGATAGCCCCAACAAGTCAATTTGATATGACACATCAACAAATATGGCCGCTGCGGGAGAAACGACGAGGCGATATTAACCAATGAGAGCCCAGAGAGAAATTACATCAGTCTGACGTCAACACACGAGCAGTAGACCTCCGCTGTCTTTTTTTTTTTTTTTACCCACACCCCACAGCTCTTGAAGGCAAATATGTCTTTATTTCCTTCTCTGCCGTCTCTCCAGTGCATTGATTTTTAGTATTTTATGCTCTCAATAATTTTAAAGGATAAAAAATAAGTGTCAGACATTCCGATATTTATGAAATATAATTTGGAATAAGGCAAATAACATCTAAAAAATAAAATGTATGGATCAGTTATGGATACTAGTGTCACGGGACAATATTGCAGCATAATATAAATATAGTTAAATTGAAGAATGTGTCTTTATTCTTGGGACAGAAGTATGAGAAGAATTTGAGGATTACTTTCACCACGACCCTTTGACCTAACCGCAATTGAAGCTACTGCGCATGTGCATTCCTTTCACGTCTTCCACCGACACGTGCCCTCAGGTAAACATATTGACTGTGCCATATAAAACCATAAAGTACAGATAACGCTTTATTAATTGTTTGGGTTTGTATATTAAGTTGTCTCGTACCTTTATTTAACCTTACGTTTCTTGTAAGTTTAGTTTAATTGTCGCCGTGTGCATTAGCTTGCTAAGTTAATATGAATGTACATAGCGAGCTAACATCAATCACCGTGAAGTGTAACATTAACCCCGTACCGTTAGCTGCTTCGCCGCTAATTAGCTAGCTTAGCTTATTGTTTTTTTTAGCTTTCAAAGCGACATTGCTGTGCACGTGTCATGCTCAAGTTATATAGTGTTAAACTCTCTGGCTTTACCCAAAATTCACGACGTTTACAGCTGCCGCCATGTATCGTTCATTTTCTCCAAACCTGGTTCGACCCAACCTGCCCTTGAGGAAGCCGTCATCGAGCCCCATGGCTCTTTCCACCCCGAGGCCTCCGGCTCCTCCCGGACCTCACTCCGTGCCCAAAGCAACAACCGTGTGCAGCGCGTCAGGCACCATTGGAGACGGTAAACCAATACCATCATTACCCGACGGGCGTCCAATACCAGACATACGTTTTGTTTTTCCTAATTTGGACAACTGTCCAGTGCGAATATCAAATAAGCAGTGCAATGTTAATCCTAGAACATGGCAGTAATATTACATCGGATCTGATACCTCGCCATCTTTGTTCCTCTTTTCTTTTTTTTGCAGACTTGAAGAAATTACCAGTCAGCAAGGATCAATCTGCAGTATGTAACAAACTTCATCAATGGCTAAATCAATGTGTTTTTCTCCACATTGCCATTTTTTCCACAATTTCATTCTTCTGTTTTCATAGGTGTTAGGATCCGTACCGCCAGCACTGACTGTGTATTTATGCCACTTCTGTGGTCAGCAAGGTAATATTGTCACCATTAAAGTCACAACTTTACATTCTTGTAAAAGGGGTATGTAAAGTTCCTGCAGTAAAATCATGGTGGTTTTATGAGCCTCAATGCATCTTTGTATTTAAATTGGGTACAATTAGCCGTTTCTAATTAACCAGTATTCACTTGACAGGAATCTTTCGGTGCAAGCGCTGCAAGAAGACTCCTTACTGCTCTGTAGCGTGTCAGACAGAAGACTGGAAGGCACACAAGCGCATATGCACCTCCATTGATCCAGAACCTGTAAAGTAAGCTAACCCTGAGTACCACCCACTGTCAGCTGTGATGATTTAATAAACAACCAGTTTGTGAAACACCAGTCAAGAGTTGACTCATTATATAATGTCCAATAGATGATGTTCACTCACTTGTTTCTTTTGATCTAAGTGAGAAACCTAAGGAAACCACAGCTTCACCAGTGACAGGAGACAGAGCCGGCCTGATTGAGTCCAAGGTAGTTGCAGTGATTTGGAGATTTCTAATGCAAGTAGGAAGTTAAGCTTTACATTTTATTTATTTGAAATAACCTTTGTTTATTGAAGCAAGGTGATGCATCCAGCATCCAGAGGGTCTATTTCAAGGACTTGCACATGCCGAAAATCATCAATGGAACAGACATCCAGGTACAACATGCATTGTTTTCCAACTGTTGAGACAGATCTAGCCAATGTTATTGAATACAAATGTCTTTCTGTTGTTATTGTGTGTGGCTTTTAGGCATCTGTTGTGGAGTTCTACAGCCCTGGCAGGTTTTTCCTTCTTGCCCAAAGCCCCGAGGTTCTGAAAGCTCTGCAAAACATCATCACTGAGCTTCAGAAAACGTACAGCTGCCCATCAGTGACGACATATGTTCCCCATGTTGGCGAGGTTTGCGCAGTTCAGTTCTCCTGTGATCTGGTGAGGCCTTTCAAGAGACACAAATGTTAATATGCAATAATAATTTGATATTTGTTTAGTCTTTGACTGTGCCACTTGTGTGTTTGCTTATATCTTTTGCGTGTAGAACTGGTACAGAGGCCTGGTCCAGACCTTGGCTGCTGACCAGAAGACGGCTAATATCCTTTACATTGACTTTGGCAATGAAGAGGACGTCCCTGTGGGCAGGATCAAGCCCCTGGCTGCTAACATCCAGCCATTTTGTCCATGCGTGAGTGCATATTCACACCGTTTCAAATAGGTTTCTTCATGGTTATGATAAAACTCCCATTACATTCACGCAGACAGTTTGCAGTGTCTTACAGCTGGCATTGTGACACTAACCCTCGCATCTATTACTTCCAGGCGATGGAGTGCCGTATCACCGGGGTGGTGCCAGCGACTGGTAGCTGGTCCTCCGAGTGCTGTATTTCTGTGAAACAGCTGTTGGCCGGCAAGACTGTGACTATTAGGCTGGTGGAAACACAAGAAAATGGTCGCGTGCATTCTGTGAATATCCTACTTTCTATGGGTAGGTTGTAGGAGTTGGGAATGCTGATAAACGTGATTTGTGATGGGGATACACAGAGGATTTGTTTCAAAGCCATACAGACAACTATCTTCCTTTTTCTTTTAGGAAAGACATTGAGCACATTCCTCCTTGAGCATGGCTATGCAGAAGAGGAAGCTGTCAACATCGCACCAACTCAGCAGGAAATAAGTAAGCCATATGTACATAACCATCCCATCTGAAGTCAGACGGTCATTTAATTTATACCCAAATATTTGACCGGTACCTCGGCTAAAATAACACAAGGAATGAAATGTTATTGTTCAGCATCTGAAATGTGTTGTGCTTTTGTTACCAATTTAGAACAATTCAAGAAACGTATCCATTTGCCGGTATTAAAGTTTGATTTTCCTCAGACACCATGATGACTACGTCTTTGGAAAACTTCAGGCGTCTCTCTGATGGGAAGGATGACAACACTTGGTCTCAGCCACCAGAGCCACTGACGGTGGCAGTGGGCGACTCCTTCTCTGTGGTGATCACCCACCTCCTGTCACCCAGTGACATCATCGTACAGAAGGTGGAGAACGCCGGTAAGCAGTATTTGATCTGGTACACGTAAACCTAAACCTCTGGACTTCGACATGAATCTTTTAACTTGAGAGCTTTTGGTTTACAGGAGTGATTCAGGATTTGCAGCTGAAGCTGAGGGAACACTGCCGTCAGGTCTCGGCCCCTCAGAACTTCAGGCCGGCCCCCGGCACAGTTTGCTGTGCACAGTTCTCAGGTACAACACATGTACATATTTAGAATATATATCACCCTTCAAAGCCTCTGAAAACCACACAGATGTTTTCAGTTAATATATCTCTTCTCAGGACTGTGTGGGCGTGTATATACTTGATCTACGTCTTCGTTTTGACAAATACAAGTCAATAGATTTTTTTTTTTTTTTTTTTTTTTTTTTTTTTTTTTTTTTTTTTTTTTCACAATTACCTCTCCTCTCATAAGGCAAGAGCCTGGAAGATGTTCAAATCAGGGAATAGAAACAGAAAATAAAATCCCACAATTGTACAAAACATCTTTTGGTGTCATTAAGGTAACATGATATGATGCCGCAAAGTGCTGTCCCGTTCATATTTACACCATTTTAAGCTGTTGCAGCCTCTCGCACTCAACCGTTTACTGGAGGACCTCAGTTAAATCCCTGAGTCTTAAGGGTTTAAGGCCTTAGTGGGGGAGGCATTGTTATGTCCTCCTTTGTTGAATCTATTAGGCAGGGAAAATTACATAATTCTTATCGGTAGATGAATATTTGTGACCTTATAGATTCCCAGTGAAATAAAAAGTGATATTTGCCAAAAGATTGGTGTATTCCTTCATGAATGTGTTTTCATGATTTGAAAACGCCTCAGGTCTGAAAGATGCTCCAACCGACCGATTCACAGATTCAATACGAGTGTGTTTGTGTCTACATTCAGCTTTCAACATGGTGTCATAAAGTATGATAGACGTGCTTTGTGAACCTAAGCTCAGACGTGTGTGTGTGTGTGTCTCTTCCAGAGGACAAGCAGTGGTACAGGGCTAAAGTTATGGGCTATTCATCAGAGGAACGCGTCTGTGTCGGCTACCTGGATTTTGGGAACTCTGAGGAAGTGGATTTAGCTAACCTGCAGCCTATCAGCACTTCACTACTGGCCTTGCCAATGCAAGGTTTGCCTTGTGTTCTAGCAGGTAGTGTATTCACCTTAAAGCGCAATGCAAATAGTTAGAACTTAAGTGTGTTTAACTGTGTTTGACGGATCTGCTTTCAGTCACATGCCTAAAGATTATTTAATTGGTTTTGTTTCCTTTACTCACTAGTGTCACTCAACTTTAAAAAGAAATGTATTAAACACTGCTTTAGATTATTGGTTATATTGTACAGAAATGTCCCCAGGAGGTTACCTTGCCTTCCCAAAAATATACATTAAGGCGAGACACTACAGGCAAAAACATGATTTTGTGCTATTTTGCTTTCATAACGTCTTCTTTCAGGTTAGTGGAAAGAAAACATCAAAAATACACATTTAGGTGTTTATTTTGCCACTCTGTCTTTCTCTTCAATTCACCAAAAGTTGATGTCTCTCACACCCTCTCAAGCATCTGTCGTTGGGCTTCTTTCCAGGGGTGCAGCCAGTTGAGGAGAGCTGGTCAGAAGACTGTCTGCTGGCTCTGCAGCTCAGGGTATCGAACCGAATACTGCGCATTGAGATCACAGGAGCACAAGATGACAAGGCTCTAGTGGCCATGATTGATGAGGCCAGCGATCCTCAGGCCAACATAGCCGAGCTGTTGAGCTTCGCTGGTTTCGCTGCACCTGCTCCTCTTCCCACCGGTAGTGACCAACAGGCTGACCAGACAGCCACTGCTGCTGTGGAACCACAAGGTGGGAAGTGTCTGAAATTGATGTGACACTTTGATTTCAAAAATTGTATCAAGTTTTATCTCACAATGAGATTTAACTCACTTGAGTCTGTCTACATTCTGTCAAATATTCCTACCATTGTCTTTATATTGGATCATTTCATGATCATCTTTATGTATTTGGCTCTAAAATACACGGAGCAAGCGGGCAATCAGCAAGACTCACAGTATATGTTGTGCTTCCTTTGTGTTTGAATGTGCTCTTCAGTGCCCCCCCCTGCCCGTGAGCCTCTGGTGTGGTCTTGCACTGAGCTTCCCCGTGACGGCCAGACAGTGGCACTGCTTGCTAGTGTCGTGGAGAACCCTCGAGAGTTTTACTGCCGCATCAACGAGCCTGCAGGTATGGCTGTGGATTATCTCACTACCAGAATGATGCAAGTCACTTTAAAATCTTTGGGAAACTCTACAGTGTTCATGATATTATACCATGGTCATGATCATAGCCGATGGTTCGATACTTTGATATAACTTTTTCTCATTTTATGTGTTTGTCAGACCGTCAGCGGCTGATCGAGCTGGGGACGGATTTGAAACGGCATTGTGAGGCAAAGGTGTCACCTTTTGAGCCCAAAGTAGGGAATCCCTGTTGTGCCATGTTTCCTGGTGAGATTATTTATTGTACCACTGGTTGTGTAAACACTTTCAGCTCTTGAGACTGTTAAAACATGGAAGGCTTGATACATTTTTTGGGGGGGATTTAGTTGTGTGTATATAATGTGCTTTCTGCTCCCCAGGTGATGGAGAGTGGTATCGCGCTATGGTGAACGACCTGTCTGAAGACGCGTCTGTATACTTTGTGGACTATGGTTATAGCATGAATGTTGAAAAGAACGTCCTTCGATCCATTACAAACCGACTCCTGACTCTACCCTTCCAGACAATTCGCTGCTGGCTCGCAGGTTGTGTGTGTGTGTGTGTGTGTGTGTGTGTGTGTGTGTGTGTGTGTGTG
>NW_022280034.1:8123229-8168030 GCF_004355925.1 Anarrhichthys ocellatus
TGTGTGTGTGTGTGTGTGTGTGTGTGTGTGTGTGTGTGTGTGTGTGTCAGAGAGAGAAAAACTGTTGTGTGAATAAGAAAGAGGGAGAGTATTAAATTGAATAAATATGACATTTAAGTAGTTTTTATTTAGCAGCCAAGAGAATATCTATTTTTTTCCCTTATTGGGGATTTTATTTGGGAATACTTGATAGAAACCATAAATCACCTATGTTATTAAAGGCCATGTGTTCTTTGGCATATTCAGCCAAGTGATGAGAGTATTGTCTTCACTGTGACTGTCTGAACACCAGATTGAACTTTTGCACAAATTGAAGTAATAAAAGACTTTGACTTTTACTTGGATAGTTTGATAAACGGGGCGTGACAAAAGGTTTTAACAATAAGTTTCTTACAAAGAGTGTGTTTGGTCTCAGGTGTGGAGCCTCTGGGATCCGAGTGGAGCCGTGAAGCCTTGCTGTGGTTCCAGAATCTGGTGGATGGCGAGCAGCTCTCTGCGCGTGTCCTTTCTGTCACTGAAGACGGTTACGGTTTGGAGCTGGAGAGCAGAGGGCAGAATGTGGCAACGGCCCTCATTTCTGAGCAACTAGCCAAAGTTCCTGGAGCGCTACCCACAGAGACGCATGCAACCACTGGCTCTGGACATGCACGCCAAGAGAAAGCACAGGAAAATGAGCACAGCCAAAAACATGCGGGTTCCTCCAACCAGGTGACAGGAGCCAGTTCCAAAGAGATACCAACTGAGGGGCGGACTGCAATGCCATCAGATGGTCAGCTGGAGAGCATGTGTCCTAAAGATGCAAGGGTTGGTGTTTTGAGGAGTCCAGTTGAAATTGTTCTTCTTGAAATCTTGTTTCAGCCCCGTGTTTCCCAGCGGACTGGAAGACGGTGGAGCTGCCTCTCAACGAAACCTTTCAGCCTTGTATTGCTGCCGTCACCGGTCCTTCCCTCTTCTACGTGCTCAGTCCCGGCCAGGGTCAGAACACTCACTTCTCAGTAGATGCTCAAATGGTACACATGTTATACTCCTTCCTGTTGTAATTGCTGTGTGTTGTCGTGCAGTGGACCAGCAGAAGCTTCAGGAGGTGATGATGGAGCTGGCTGCCTACTGCAGCAACATCCAGGCCTCTTTATCCTCCGCTGTCCTGAGCAGACCAGCTCCTGGGGCGGCCTGCTGTGCCCAGTTCTCTGGTGAGGAACTTATTATTCCAGAAATACATTCTGTGCATTATGAAAGGATAAGTGCAGGGATAAACTTAAATCTGCGGTCTTTCTATCACGTTGCCAGATAGATATAGGGTGTCTGCCCAAACTGTAGCTCCATCAGCTGTGAACGCTGTGTGAGAGCAGTGCAGAGCACCGTCCGCAAGCTAGCCAGTGGGGCACGCTCACATGCATGAACATGCATTAAAAGCACAGAACGCTCAGATAACAATCAGACTCTGCTCAGGTAGCCATAACTCCACTATATCTTTAGATAGCAAATATAAATCCTCCAAATATGGAATTTAGAATCTTGAGCACATTGAGAAAAACACAATCAGAAAGAAAGTATGCAATATTAATGTTGAAACATCATAAAAGATATATCTAGAATTTTAGTAAACGCTTATTTTTTGTTTTTATGCCAAAAAAGGAAAATGCTTGTGATAAGATTACAGTTGAGTTTTGCACAGTGTATTCATTTTCAACATCGTGGTTTGAGTTACTGTCAGCAGGGAAAACCCCATCGCACAGGCAGTATCATTCGCACACATTAAATGATGACAGGCAGGAGACCACATGAGCACAGACCAGCTGATCCATCATTAAGCTATTACACTCAGAGGAAACGCACTCGCAATCTGCCGCCATGAATCCCCCCACTATCATTCTCCCGTCCAGGTTTTATGTTCCCTCTCTGACTGTTGTTGACATCCCACCTGCAGTTGTTGCCCCCGCACACCTAAGCCGGTAATTTGGTGTCTGCTGGCAGATGTAATTACACAGCGTGTGTTGAGCTGAGCGTAGGAGCGGTTCTTCTTGAAACGCAGTAGACAGGTAGGAGACTAAAGCCTGGCATACATTCCGCAGCTCAGCTAACAACAGGGTTCGTTTTAATGGAGTTTTGACTGTGGTCTATGATTTGTAGCAGGAAAAGGCTCATCAAATTTTTTAAAATTTTTTTTTTTAAGGGTATATGTGTAGGTTGAGTCATCGGTCCTCTCTTAAGCTGGATTCAAGGCTTCCAATAAGGATTGAAGGATAATTGATTGCCATTCCAAAATATGGAAAATTGACTACTTAAAAATGTTTTTGCACAATGATGGCCTTTCACAATTCTTCCAAAATTGAAATCCTTGATCAAGGCAGTGAAATTAACAGACACCCTCTGCAGGTTGTGACATGACGGTTAACAGATTTCCCCATCAACATATCAAATTAAAACATCTGTCGTGGCTCACAAAACTGCCAATAAATGGCATTAAACACTGTTTGAACTTTTATTATCAGCTGACAATAAATGGTACCGTGCGGTTGTCCTGGAGGTCGGTGAGAATGAGATGAGCGTCATCTACGCGGACTACGGCAACACGGAGAAGGTGCCATTCTCCCGTATCTTGCCCATCCCCGTGAACCTGCTGCAGCTCCCCTTTCAGGTCACCCGGTGCACCCTCACTGGTAAGGAATTCTTCTTATATTATTTAAGACTTAACCACAACTGTGTTACCTGTAATTGCCCCCTCTTTGTTTCCAGGTAAAGAACACTTCCCTGCAGAGTTTCCAAAGGAAGTGCAGCAGATGTTTCAACACCTGCTGGTGGGTGGCGTCCTCGCCACTGTCCAGTCCTTCAATGGCTCTGAAAACGAGCTCTCACTCACTCTGCCCACTGAGAAGGGCGGAGGACACATCACCGCTATGATCCTGGATGCACTACGGGCCCGGGTCAAGAGTAATCCTTCCACATCCACCACGCAGAAGGTTGACCAAACTGACAGCAGCGCATCTGCTGCCATCACCACAGCTGTGCCTGACTGCCCCCTGCCCACGTCCACATGTGAAACCCAAAAGGGGCTTGAAAACCCAGCAGCTACCATAAACCCAAAGCCGGCACCCCAGACTCCCCAGCAGGAGAAAGACACTTCTGCCGGGACTATCAATGGTTGGTCAATTTCACAGTGTGATGTTTATTTATTTATCTATTTCTCAACTATTATATCATAAATTGATGAAGATTGTGTAGAATCTCCTCTGCTTTCTGTTTGAATCTCAGATCCTCAGACGTCTGGCTGCTGCTGTCTGAAGCTGACGACAAAGGTCAGAGCTGCTTTCACCATTTTTGGAAAGCATCTTTGAATTTGTGTTATTTAGTTTTATCGAGCATTGATTTTAGTTTGTGGAGCTTGGAGTTAGTGATCATCTTTGACATACATTGATGTGTCATACTTGACGAGCATCTGGCAAGAAAGTGCAAATGGATAACGTGTTGTTCTTTACCTTTCACAGATTGACCACCTGGAAAAGTTGCTGCTGCAGCAGTTTTCTCTCATCACCCTATTGGTGGGACAGAAAAAATAAGATTAACCAATTTCAAAACATTATTGTCCTTGTTAAAATGTTTTTTTATTTCCGACCATATTTCTTTAAAAAAAAAAAAAGTTAACTCTGAATGTGGCCTCCAGAAGCAGCCATTCAGCTTGTAGTTTTAGTTTTATCACCTTATTCCAGAAGTTGGCTCCTGCACGTGTGCTGTAGCATGCTGCCATCCGTTCCTTTGTTCAGTCCTCACCCTGTTCACATGGGATGTCCTGCCCGATTGATTTATGTTCAACATGTGTTTCAGTTTTTACATAAAGGTTCTGTGACAATGAAATCATTTTATTTTGTGTCGTTCTTGAATTTCTTTGGGCAATGTTGCCTTGTGCAAAGGAATGGGGTGAAAAAAACTGTTACCTCATGATAAGATGAACCTTTATTGCAGAGGGAAACTTTTAAGTGCCAAATATGCGCAGTAACATAAAAATACTGGTGTTTTGTTTTTTTACAATGTAAATACTATAGTAAATTTAAATGGAGGGGAAAAAGTTGTATGGGAGATGAAGAAAACAGTTGTAAGAGTACCAATAAGAGCCGCTAAGAATAGGTCTTGGCCCCTCCCTGTGCGCGATGAGAGGACAGATTAGACCGGTGCAGGTACATCACAGGGGGGCATGGCGAGGAGGAGGCGTCGCTGCTCTGCCGTCTACAGCGGAACGCCTCAGTGGACCATAGCCGTGCGGAAACTAAAGAGGTGCGAGGAGTCCGTTAGGACACATTTTAAGGATTTTTGAACACTGAACAGCGCATGGTAAGTGAAACTAGTCGCTCATAGAGGGGAAAAAGCTGGAGAAACGTAGATTTTACACTATACCTGCTGTAGCGCAGCATGTCCGCAATGGATGGGCATTTCTACTTTGTGCATCCACCGGTTACCGTACAATCATTAATTTCTAAATAGAAACGAATGTGATTAAATCCGTCAGTATGGTGCACTGCAACAGGTGAACATTTAAGATTAGCAGTGAAGATGTTCACCTCAGGCCGGTCAAAAATAAGTCTTAAATGTAACTGGAGCCATCAACAGCGGGTCTAAAAGCAGCCAAATACTTTTCTTCAACTCTATCGACCTACTGAGTACTTAAGTGTGCACTGCGTTTGTCTTCTTGAGTAAACCTCTTCTACTGTTGCATGTCGGGGTCATAACCTCTGGCCCCCTCTTAAACCTGCCTTGACCCATTTAAAAGTGACCAGATGTTGCAAGATAACACGGAAAATAAACATGTTTGAATTGAAAAGGCGTTTTGAGAGATGTCATTATAAGTGGTAGCTCAGGTTTACCTATAAGAGCATGACTGTGTGTGTGGTTTTGCAGGACTTAGTCTGTCTGCACACAAGTCTTTTAATTTGAGGTGTTTTAATCTAAAACATTTTCTTAATCCAGTGTCCTAGTAGTTTAAGAAATAAAACTACCCACTAAAGACTGTGTGGTTGCCAGCTTGCCCGTGCAACATGTTCCCGTGCATACCAGGACATTTTCAGTTAAAGCTGGTTGTGGCTTTTAATCAGAAAGTCCCATTGTGGGGAAGAAAGTTTCCACATTTGTTCTTCAGTTCTTTTAAAAGTGTCTATTGCAGGTGACTCACCCTGAAATAATTGAAACCATTGTTTGACACCTCCAAGTACAGGCCGGGAGATCTTGGGATTTTTGTATGATGTTGGTCCAAAAACAAGCCCTCCTTACTAATGACAGACTACAGAGTGGAGGCACTTTCCAACCTGCCAACCAATTAAAAGCAGACGGCACATCCATGGCTTAGGACTTCCTTTAAAAACAATATAGTGAATACATTTAAAGGAATGTCCCAGTTTGCATTTTTATTTTTGTCTCTGTCAATACCGATAGCCCAAATTATTAGGTTATCTTTCTCAGGTCAGAAATCCCTTTTATATCACACAATGACCCTCATTTGGCATTAATTGTGTTGATTTTCAGAGACACATTTTGAGTCCCTAAAGCAAGACTTTAAAACAGGACTTTTATTTCAGCTATAGGACCGAACATGCAGCCACACAGAGCAGAAAGGTGCAGATGAGGAAAACGGAGAGATGGGGGGGGTGGACGGATCCAGAAGAATGCTTGTGAAGAGGGAGCCAATTTTGTGTGTGTGTGTGTGTGTGTGTGTGTGTGTTTTATATGTAGGGATGCATGACTGCTTCCTCCCATAAGCGTGTGTGTGTGTGTGTGTGTGTGTGTGTATGTGTGTGTGTCCCCTGGCAGTAATGAAATCTCTTGTCCTCGTGACGTACCAGCGAGTGCACAAATAGAGCATCAATAGCCTCTGGTGATGTTTATCAGCCCGCGGCTTCTCAGACGGCCACAGCATGTCAGTTCTGCAGATCTCTATCGCCGACACACAGACTCCTCTTAAAATGAGGCTTCGGCCTGAACACAATTCTATCTCTGTCTCAGGAATACACACAGCTGTACCTGTAGGGAGGCTTTCTTTGGCACGTCCGTCCTCTTTATCCCACCCCAACACACACACACACACACAGGATATTATGGCCAAGCTTATCAGCAGCCAGAGTTAATCAAACCTTGTCTGCAGCCGTTCAACTTCTTATGTGTACCCAGCGATGAACATACAGAATGAGGCAGGATGGGTTGTTAATCCTCATTCAGATGTTCACTCAATGAACAGTTAATCAGGTACACCTGTGTGATTGAATTGCATTTATTATAGCAGCCTGGCATTGAGTCCTGTCTTTATGAAGCTTGTAATGGTTGTTTTAGTTTTAATACAGTGTTTTTTGTTGCCCCTGTGAGAACTTTTGCATTTTTAAATGGAATCCAGTACACTTTAATGCAGCCCAGAGGGGAATAATAACCAAATAATTGTGATGTGCAGAACTCTTAACAGATATTGCACATAACTGTGTTGTTAGGTGTCAGTCATTAAGCATCTCTTCATTCAGTCCTCTTTGGTTTCTACTACACTGACCACACTTCACTTCTCCCCTGTCATTTGAGCTTTCCCCTCAGCACAACACCTGCAGAGTTGTCAACCTCAATTTGACATTCCTTTCAATTTGATAGCAAGTCTTCCCGTAGAATAAAAAAAACATCCAAAATAAATGCAAAAACAACATTACATTTGTTCAGGTCACAAGATGATTGAAGGAATAAGAAAGAAAAAAAGGTTTCACTTGCACAAAACTCAACTTTTCTGTCATCTTAGCTTTTTTTCTTGTGAAATACTGGAAACGTTCAGCACTACAAGCCTGCCGAAACCGTTCAAATGCAACAGTATATGAATGAAAACCCACACATGACCTCTGTACACACTCCTGTCTCACATTTTTCTCTCTTAACACACACTCTCCTCTTTTCGCTTTGGTGTATTTTGTTGCTTCTTTTTGCTAAGTGTGTGCCCTTGTTTATCATTCCAGGTCTCTCGACATGCAGCCTGATATCAATCTCTGCCTCCTCTTAACGCTGCTGCTTCTTCAAGGTTGGCTGATTGGTTTTATTACTTTTTTTGCATTCAGTTTCAGTTGATGATAACCTTCTGCGCCTTAAGTATTCAGAATCTTTTGACCATTTTGGAATGTTTTTAATGTACCAATAAGGCTGCAAATGTCACTTAAAATCATTTGGAGGGAACATACGGCAAAATATACTACGGAGGCCGAGAACAGCCGTGCTTGCAATTTATACGCCGAACGCCACCGAACGCCGGCCGGCGTTGTTATTGTTCCGGGTTCAAAAGGTCACACATCCCGTTGTCTATAAAATGCACGGCCTGCCACTGGAAACAGCTAACATTTAATGGAGGCCTGGCTCTGTGCGATGCGGTCCAAAGGCGCCAGTATGTGTTTAGGGTTACTGTTGTTGAGATGAATGTTAATATTAGACATATGTTGATGGGTATAAGTGTTTGCAAAGAGAGACTGCTGTAAATAAAGAGTAAACTGTTCAGTGTGTTGATATTTGAGAGCACATTTGATGCCAAACGTACCTGGACTGCGTGGTGTAAAATGTGCAATGCTTCACTGATGCTCTTCTGGACAATTTGAGATTCTTTACAAGATATTCTACATGTTAAACCTGTCAAGTCTCCAGTGCTGAAGAATTCCCATTATCCTCTCTTTTAAAGGGATTTCTTCCTGTGCTTAAGTCAAATTTTGCTTCAAATTTTATAGTAGTCAGTTTCTCTCTCGGACACGAGAGTGTCGGTATTTGCCTGAGGGGAGAGGCGGGAGTTATGGAGCAATATAATCTGAGTTGTTTTCAAAAATGACAGCTTTAGCACCATCTCAAGTATTTATTACTGGTCATTTTAAGACTTTGAACTTGAGAAAACCAGATTGTTTCACCTTGTCAGGACGCCCCCTTTTTCCTCCTGTGCTGACAACTCAGATAACCTGTTGCAGTATTTCACCAGCTAGATATTTATGTAATCTGTCAAGTTGCATTCCCATATAGGTCAGAGCTGATCCTAGTTTTAACTCTGATGTCAAGGGAGTATTATTTATATCTCACAGACTATTAGGGTACACCTGCTTATTGTCTTGCTACTTGTTTCCCGCTATGTTTTCATTCACATTGACGGTACACAGTCATTTTGCTCGAAGTGATTTTGCTGAACAGACAGACTTTTTGTTCAGAGCAGTGGGGCCCCCCTGACCATGACCAAGTAGCTTGCCAAGACCCGAAACCCTCACAGTCAGGAGGGCTTTGTGGCTGGACTGACGTTGGAATTAGGAGCAGATGAAAGGGTCAGGATGGAGAAAAGGTGCATTTGTCAACTGCTGCTGCCATATTTTTTTCTCCCAATCCTCACTGTACAACTTCAGTGACAGAAAGATGAGCAGAGGAGGACAAAGTCAATGTTAATGCTAAATTATCCTCATACGGACATGCCCTTGTTTCTATTGAACTTTTGCACACCTTGGACGGATGATTGTGTCCTTCTTCACCTTCACCAGCTGATTAGCAGCCACTTACTCAACATGAGGCGGACAGCCAGGAACATCACACAGCAAAGTTGATGGGAACAATCTTGACTATTTATTTGCGTGTTGTGATTGGAGAGATGGACTGTGCCATTCAGGGAGAAACTGTTTAATGTGGAGATGTATGTAAAACCACTCGAGCGCTTCGTCTCCGCGCCGGACAAATGCTTTTGTGACCCGTCGGGGTTACCAGGGACAACAAGGCGTGTTCACATGGGTCTCTGAACAGGAAATCACAAATCCCCTCGCTCCTCTCTGGGCTGTACGTGTGCCTGAATAGAGCGACGTCCATTCAGTGAATGGAGCAAAATAATGGGTTTCTTCACTTGTCCACTCGCATTAGCTCTGAATACTTAATCACCCATCGCAGAGGGTCACGTGGGAGTCAGCAAACTGTATTGGGAGTGTTTTTAGCGCTTCATTTTTGTCTTATTTTCAGATTTTCAATTCATGAGAAAAAAAGAAAAGACAAAAGAAAAGTTAGAGAAATAAGTATCAATGTGTTGCAAAGATTAGTGTGACCCCCCCCCCCCTTACTTCCTCTTTAGTTAATCATCTTTCAACTCCTCACGTTGATCTTGTAGGGGGGCTTGGGAATCACTGCTGTATCTTGTCAGCAAGTTTTGTGTGTAATGAAATATGTCTAATGTTATTCTTGTAAAATAATATCACCAGCATGTATTGTGAAGGGTTTCGTTGCGCAGTCATTGTTATGGTTGGCCTAATTACTCTATCCAAATGTCATGTGTGTGCGTAATACAGTGTAAATACGGTTTGTGTAGACATCTCTGTGTTGTTTGTTCCTCCTAGTTCAGCAGGGCTCCTCAGTGCAGGAGATCCAAACAAGCCATGAGAACATCCAAAAGATCAGCTCAGCAGGAGAAAGTGAGTAGAGAGAAGATTCTGATGGGAGAACAATGAGGAGCACCTCTGTGAACAAATCTTAGTTCAATCAAAAATACTCAGACAGACAGAATGTGTAGGGTCTGATACAGACCGAGTTTTTAAAGTACGACGCAGTGAAGTTGTTGTAATTAGCTTCTAAATTAGTAAAGTAGAGTGGCAAGAATTTGGACGAATACTTTGAGGTGGTGGCTGGTCTTATTGGCCCGATGTCTGTGTCATAGAGGAACAACTTTCCCACACGCAGACGGACGGCTCACTCTCCTCATCTGTAATGGCTCTCTTCATGATCGGGGCCGCGCATTCTAACATTACAGCAACACTGCAGATTATTGACGCCTCCAGCGAGTTCAAACGTGCTTTTCGCTCGGTGATTGTTTTGTGAGTTTGCTCCTGGGAAAATAAAAATGAGCTGTGGCACGCTCTGCTGTTTCTCTCTTATTATGTCAAGGTATTATTTTCATCTGCTGCAGACAATTTGATCCCTAACCGGGATAATCCCATAATGCCCCACAGAGAACAATAGAATAGGAACTCTTTGCCAGAAATGAAATAAAGACAATGAATGAGTTTGGACCTAGATATCCAGAGTGTTTACCTCTGTGTGTGTGTGTGTGTGTGTGTGTGTGTGTGTGTGTGTGTGTGTTTCCTTGGGAAGTGATGCAGTGCTCAGCAGCCATGGATATCCTCTTCCTCATGGATGGTTCTTACAGCGTGGGGAAGGGCAGCTTTGAGAGGTCCAAACACTACGCAATCAAGCTCTGTCAAGCACTGGACATCAGACCAGACAAGGTTTGAGTTCTGCCTGTTCTTTTGTCTCTCTCTCTCTCCCTCTTTCTCTCATGTCAATCATATTCATGTCATTCCACTCTCTTGCAGGTGCGAGTCGGCGTGATTCAGTTTGGTTCCTCTCCTCGGCTGGAGTTCGCCCTGGACTCATACACCTCAAAACAAGAGCTGAAGAAGCACATGAAGAAGATTTCTCACAGGTGTGTTTCTCCTCTCAATTCACTTATTATGGTGTGATTTGGAGTGGGTGGCAGGATGGACATCTGTTTTTATACGTAGAAGATGATACACAAGCACGTGTGTCATTCATCAAGTCAAATCAAGCTATTACAGTTATTTAACGAATGAAAGACGGTGAAATATGTTTTTATTGTTTTATGTTTATGACACCTGAGGCAGTTCCATTCACCCATTTTCACATGAGTCTCTATCAGAGATGAGAAGGAATTGGGTTCAACAAGGCCAGAAACCACAGAAATGTCTTATTAATGTCTATGTGTTTACTATATTTATATACAAACAAGATGTCTGTAGTGATGAGAACCTTCATGCTCGTAACGTTTTAGCACGGTGAAACTTGTCAGTTGTTCGGTGTAGTTTTAGGAACACAACCAGAATGAATGAGTTGTCAACGATGGCAAAACAGAGCATTAACAAAATTGCAAACGTTTTATTTACTGTATATGTTACATGATCTGGACTGGATTTAGTCCACAAATTGTGCAGCAAAACACTGAACTACACACACATTCAGAAGTAGTGCAAATGCTCCCTGGAACGGAAAACAAATTAATTTCAGATTAGAAGGGGACACCACTGGTGGTCACTGGATATTGGATAAGTGCATAAGCCAAGCAAGAGGAAGGTAATTTGGCCAAGTGTGTGTGTGTGTGTGTGTGTGTGTGTGTGTGTGTGTGTGTGTGTGCGTGTGCGTGGTTTGGAAGTAACATTTTGCCATCTGGGTTAAAATTGCTATCCGTGTTATGAACCTATTGGCTGTCACATCGCCTCAAATCAAACTAGGACGGTGTAGCATCGTAATATAGGTGTATGTTTATTGATGCATTATTAGTACTTCACTGTTTCTGTTTGATTTTCTATAATTTACATGACAAACAATAATATTCTAAACTTCAACTTTACAATATTTCACCAACGATACGACCAAAAACACGAGTAAAGTGTGTGGTTACATATGACAATGCTGCAGTTAACTGTTTAACATAAAAAGTGTGCCAGAGACTCCACAATAACCCGTTTATTTTTAGTTCAGCTGCTAAATCCACACGGTTGAAATAGTTGTCTGTGTAAATTTGCTTTTTCAAGGATTTAGACTTTAAGTCTTGAGAAACATATGTATTTTATTGTCTGAAAGGGGATAAAAGTTGCAAATGCTAATCATCAAATCCAAATACAAACTACATACTTCTTCTGCTTCTGTATCCAGCTAGAACTACATTTGTTCACAGCTTGTGAAATGTAACATGTGGAGCATAAAAGAGCATTTCAATCTGCACTTGAATGCTGAGAAACCAATACCTCGTGTTGTTGACATTAATCTGTTCATGGGAGCTAAGATATTTTAATCATGCCCGAAGGCCAAGCAGACATAGCGTTGTTGTCACAGCTGAGTGATATAATAGGATGGCATCTAAGCACCTCCCTACCTGCACTACCTTTGTTTCAGCAGCTCTGTCTCCTAATAACCACGAAGCGCTGTGAATCTGTTTATTTTGTATCAAGTGGTGAGATTGAAAGAGGCTCCAGCTCTGACTGACATTTATGTCTTTTTGAAAAAAATGTAATCGTTTTTAAATGGGTGTATTGAGCCCTGGGGTGATGAAACTTCAGACAACGCTCAGACAATTCTACGTGCATTTGCAGTCCAAGAACTAAAAGAGGAATGTGGTTTACTTTGGCAGTGATACGCGGTAGATTATTAACTCTGCTGGCTCCTGCAGTACATTACATATTCTCTAATTGTTCTGTGTCAGTGTTCTAACAATAACATTGTAAAAACTACTCTTCTCTGAACTCCCAGGGGAGGCGCCACCCAGACGGGCCTCGCTCTCAAGTACGTGCTGAGGAAGGGTTTCCCGGGCGGTCGTAACTCCTCCACCGCGGCCCAGATCGCCATCCTCTTGACAGATGGGAGGTCTCAGGGCAACACGGTGCAGGCGGCTGCACAGCTCAAAGAGACGGGCGTGGTCTTGTTTGCCGTGGGCATTCGCTACCCAAAGTATGTTCTGTGGCTGGAAAACGATAATAGGTTAAACCACTACTTTTTGTTTGCAGTGCACTCTCTAAAAAAAAAAGGTTTTGTTTCCAAGGTGGGAAGAGCTACATGCTTTGGCCAGTGAGCCGATGGAGAGCCACGTGTTCTTCGCCGAGCATTTCGACGATGCTGTCAATGGCCTGTACACCACACTGAGCACCTTCTCTGTCTGCAACGCCACGCCTGCAGGTGGGATTCCTCTGCCACACAACAGCCCTCTCCCTTGCTAAACTTTTGTGTTTCTCTCCCTAACTAATTATTGTCCCCACCTAACTTCCCTCATGTCCCCACATGTCCCCACCCCAATCCTCATGTTCTGTTCCCTCAGGCTGTCAGGTGGAGTTGTTTCCCTGTGAGAGGAAAACACTGGAGACTGTGAAGGAGTTGCAGGGGAATTACATGTGTTGGAAAGGCTCCAAGGGGTATTCCCCATACACGTCTCTCTGTCCATACTACAGGCAAGTGTGCATAAATGCATGAATTTCGCAAATGGGCTTGTCTTCCTCACCTGAGGTCACAAAGTCTGAACTTTTACAAGAGAAAACCCAACTATTCACTGAAACTGGAGATTTTTTATAGCTTCAACTTCACATCAAAATCAAAATCCCTGACAATTTCGATATAATTGAATTATACGATTCTTGTAAATCACTACAGGAGATATTTGGTAGGAATGATGGACCCACATCAGCGTGAAACGAGAAAAATGCAACACTTGTTTTCACTGCTCAATGAACCACCAGGCTGTTAATGTGCTGTGTCAGTGTGAGGGTGTCAATGAAAACAAGTTGTAATTCTGTCACAACCTCCCAGGGCAGTTAAAATGTCCTTTGACTAAATTCATTTCACAGCACATTGCAACTTTACCACCATGAAATGGCCGAAGCCAATCGGAGCTCACAGTTTGACGAACCATCACAACTTTTCATTTAATCTTTCAAATCTTATGACTCATGAATACACTGAACTGTCCAGCAATTAGTTTTCAAAAAAAAAGCTGAATTTAAACTTTAAAGTTTTAGGTACAGCACAAAGTAGAACTGCTGCTTGTTCAATACTGTAAAACGGGTCCAAAGATTCAAATTAATCTTAGCTAACAAATTGCAATTTAAGTGAGATAGCTCGTTTGTACGTCACTTTGGACAAACACATCTGTCAAATGAATACATGTAAATATATAATGCCTTCCCTGTGTGTTGGAAGGCATATTTTGTAGCTTATTAACTCATAGGCAAGGCTCAATGTTTGTGTTTACGTCACAGAACTGTCAAAACAGGGCCAATATGAAAATGCTAATTTTCTTTTCTTTAGAGAAGAAGAAAAAAAGTAAGTTGTTCTTCGCAAAATACACATAATTGATTCAATTTCAACCTGACAAAACAAGTGAATTTTGTGTCAATCCAAATGTGTGTGCTGCAGGTACAACAAGGTTTACAAGAGACACCAGACAGTCTGCCATCGTACTCTCTGTCCAGGTAACAGCACACTGTTCTTTCTCTTTCTTTCTCTCTTTGAGATGACGTCTGTGTCACACCCTTCCATTCTCTCTCTCTTTCTCTCTCAACACGATACCGTAGATCCCTGCGACTCTCAGCCCTGTCTGAACGGTGGAACATGTGTGTCAGACGGTCAGGAGGGTTACCACTGCGTATGTCCACCTGGCTATGGAGGAGACCCACACTGTGGTCAGTACACTGTCTCTGTACTTACTGAGCTATTAGTGTCGCCCCACTGGCTGCATCCCATCTCTCACACTAACTTGACCCTCCTCAGCTCCTGCATTATCGCTGGACTGCTCCGTAGACCTGCTGTTCCTGATGGAGGGCTCGGCCACGCTCAACTTGGAAGGCTTTCTCCGCCTCAAGTCCTTCTTAAAGCACTTCCTGCGCACTGTGATCGGGTCCAGTAAAGTCGGCCTGGCAGTCTTCGGTGGAGAGACCCGAGTCGAGGTCCCGGTGGACAAGTTCAAAGGGGACCTGAAGGGTTTGCTTCGGGCTGTGGAGGCACTTCAACCAATCGGTGGCGAGACCCTGACAGGCCAGGCACTTCACTACGTCACACGTCAAGGCTTCGTGAGCGCGCCAGTCTTTGCTGACGTCACGGACGACCTGCCCCACGTGGTGGTGCTGCTCACTGCCACTCCTGCTGTCGACGAGGTGGTAGAGCCCTCTAAGTATGCACGAGACAGAGAGATCTTCCTGATAGGGGTGGGACCAGATTACCTCAGGGGACAACTGAATAATATCACAGGAAATCCCCAGAGGACTATCACCTACACACCACCTGAGTTCAGTGCTAAGATCCCTGAGCTCAAGGCTAAGATCTGCAGTGTGGATACACAAGGTACTGACTGATTGACTGACCACTTGCTACCTCATACAATATCCAAATTGTCATTAGGATCCAGTTGTTCCAAATGTATCATTATGTAATCATAAATCCATTAAAAATCATTTGATCAGCACTTCTTAGAAAACCTATGCATCTTTAAATCTCCCTTATCTGGCTCATATTCGATTAATAAACCATCCAGAGTTAAGTCATGATTTGTATGTTTTATTTGGTACTAATTATCAACATTAACAACATTATTCTTTGTCTTTTTTTGTTTTCAGGTTGTCTTGGCCAAGCAGTGGACCTGGTGTTTGCCCTGGATGCCTCAGGTGGTGTCAGCCCTGATAACTTCGCCATCCTGCGCAACTTTGTTCGCATTCTCACCGTCCAGTTCGACATCAACCGAGACGTGGCCCAAGTGGCACTTGTGGCCTACAATCGGAGAGCCACCACCGTCTTCAACCTTGACACCCATGAGACCGGTTCCGCCATCCTCAAGGCTGTGGACGGCGCCAACTACATGGGTGGAGTGGCTTCAACTGGCGCGGCTCTACTTCACATCCACTCCAACGTCCTGACGGTGGCCAAAGGCGCCCGGCCCGGAGTCAACAAGGCTGTCGTGGTGATGACAGACGGTTCAGGCGGGGACGACGCTGCTGTTCCAGCTCAGAAGATAAGAGATAACGGAGTTTCAGTGTTTGTGATTGGAATCGGGGATATACAGAAAGAGAGGCTGGTGCAGATTGCTGGTTCAGAGGAACACATGATTGCGGTGTCGTCTTATGAGGATCTCAAGTATTTTGAGGATGTGCTGGTGCAGATGTTGTGTTCAGGTGAGAATAATAAAGGGAAAGCACCAAACCTTTTCAGGGCAGCTTGTTGACTCCTGTTCTGTGGATATAGGAGGAAGTGGTTGAGATTAAGAAAAAGATGGGAAATGCTCAGGGACCTGGGCAAAATATGAATTTGTGAATGTTATGGTGACAGGCTGATTTATGATACATTTCTTTCTATTAGAGGTTAAAAAGCCGGTAAACCTGTGCAAGCCCAACCCATGTATGAATGATGGGACCTGCATTCTGTCTGGAGGCAGCTTCCGCTGTCAGTGCGACGGCTATGAAGGACCACACTGTGAAAGAAGTCAGTGGCATTAATGAGTCTTCTTTCCTTCTTTCCTTAGTTCACTCCTTAGCTTCCACCTTCCTGCCTTCCTTTTATGATAATTTCACAGGTCTGGTGGTCTGAGCTTTCTTGGTACTTGCACAACAAGACGATGTTTTAAAGTTGGGATTGCCACTGTCACAGCTGCCGAAAAGTCCTTGCAGTAACAGCCTTATTTGCATGTGCATATGAGTTTTTCTGTGGTTTGTCCGTAGGAAGCAGCAGGCCTTCATCCAGAGGAGATCTCCCGAGGCCTGCTGGTCTCAGGAAGAAGAGCAGGCAGAAGAAGAGTCACCAGGAGCTCCTGCATCGCTACAAACTGCACCACAGGAGACATGCTGCCTGATAAACACACATACTATTCACAGAAACAAGGACCCCTAAGGACCAAGGATGTTTGCGGGTTCACAATGGAGTAAAGGGAAAACGAATTTTACTGTTTCAATATTTAAACTTGCACTCAAACTTAAACAAGTGCCTTCAAACTGTATGCATTTCTACTTTGTGTCCTAGTTTGTCACTGTATTCACTGTTGTGCAATTGTTGCAATACGGTTCTGTTGTCTATTCAAAGATGTAAACTTTTATATTATATTATAGTGTATATCTGTGTCATGGTTTTATTATTTCCATTGAATAATCCCCAAAACGCTCAATATCAAATGCTCTTCTTTATGTTTCAATACATCTTTTTTTACAATAGGCCTCCTCAACTGATTGAAGTTTAAAAGATGATTGTTTGCTCTCACTAATGAACACAATTTTATAATTTTTGTATTACAAATATTTTTTAAATATATGTATATATATGTATTTCTTGCTTAGTTAGCACTATAGTATATTACACTTACTATATATCACTTTGTATTTAACTTACTCTGTACTTTACTACTATCACTTCTGGGGGAAAGAAACCAAATTTCTATAAACTATGATTTGTCCATCCAGCTTTAGTAAAAACAATCTGAAGTCAGAAGTCAGAAGTGACTGAGTTGACTCTGTTTACCTACACTGAACCTTGGTCCATTTGCAACAGACAGGCTGGACTGACAGATGTAACATGAAAGGCAAAAGGAGACATTTGTATAAACAAATTTCAAGCCAGTATTGTTGTCAGTACATTTTTATTTGAATAAAAAGTGCATTTTTAGCTAGCAATACAACCAAATGAGGCTGAATAATGGTGTAAATATATTTACATCTTGGCTACCAGCATATATGAACCAAGCTACAATCTGGATTGTACAAAATTTAGTTGAGGGGTGTCTTTCTGTCATCAAGATCAATTGTTAGACTGGCCAAAATGCTACTACATCAATGTCCTCCCTTTAGCAAGTGGAGAGAAACAACTACGATCATCCAGGGGTGTTTGAGAAGATAGCTTGTGCATCTCTCTGATTGGCCTTTTATAGCCTTGGCAAAGAGGCTGATGAGGATGAGTGAGAACACTGATTTGTCTGTCTGGCCTGTGAACATGGCGGTTCCTGGTGCGGACAGCAGACCACACCAAAATAAATTTGTGGATTTGAGAGGTCAAAGGGCATCCAGGTTTCCCTCTAGGAGGTGGATTTCTTCTCCCACTCCTGTTTATACAAAAAAAGGATGAAATTGAGGTATTCTGACAGTATAAAGTAGATACAATAATAACTATACCTGCTGAAATACACATTTGTGTGCTGCGTGGAACTGAAATATCTTGTTCCACTGATGCACGTGTGTTTTTTTTACACTCACCTTAGCCTTCTGCAGGACTTTGCCTTTGGTGGCCATGATGGAGACAGGTCTGTTCTTTAGCACAGAGGCAGAGTTGACTGGGTCTGCACTGATGCTGCTGTTGTAGGGTTGGGAGGATGATGATGATGATGATGATGTTGATGAAGATGTCTGGGGAGCAGGCAGGGTTGCTGCTTTAGGCTGAAGGTAAAATGGTAGAGGAGTTGTTAGAGAGTGACTAGAGAGAGTGAAAAGCTTGTGATCAACTTCCTGAGTTCCCCCCTGATGACCTGCACACTAACCGTTTGTGTGTCCTGGAGGCTGCTGTCCAGTGTGGTTCCCAGTGTGAAAGGCCCCGACTCCACCTTCTTCAGACTTTCCTTCACCTCCACCAGTCGTAGCTCCACCTCTACCCTACGGTGCTCCGCGTCCCGACACGCCTCCTCCCTCTGCTTCAAACAGGCTTCTAATGAGGCCTGCTGCTTGGGGTCTGAGGAGGATAGCAGACAGCTGTCAGCCACACAGATCACTGTGAACCTTCGGCAGTGTCACAGGAAGAACAACCGACGTACCTTGGCAGGCACTGAGCTCCTCTTTGGTCTCCCTCCTCTCCTTCTTCAGGTTTGACAGGCTGCTCCTCACCTCCTCCCTCTCTCTCTCCAGACGGTCGCGCTCGTCGATGTAGCGGTGCACGTCCGCCTCTGTGCGGTTCTTGCCCAGTTTCACTTCGACTGCACCGGGACACCCTGGGAATTAAAGATTGAAAATACATCCTATATTTATCATGACATTTGCTGAAAATTGCAAAGGGAAATAAAAAGATGCATTCATTATGAAAAGAAAAGAAATCCGGTTTCACTGTAATATAAGTCTGCATTCCACTGTGAAGCTGTGCATTTGACTGTAGGGGATGCAGTGTTTCACTAGAGGGAGCTGTGGTTATGTAAGATTACAGAGGAAGGGAAGTAGTTAACAATAAAAGCAACATTTACTCACTGAAAAATATTGTCAGACCATTTTCCCCCTCATGTTAAACTTTACTTTCTAAATATCTGAAATAAGTGTGTATGTGAAGGTGGTGATAGTGATACAGATGAAGCATTTCTGTCCTCACCCATGGTATGTGCCTTGGGCCGCAGGGGGTGAGGACTGTGAGGGAGCCCAGCAGAACCCGAGGGGCCTTTATTGATCTGGCCCCCGGAGGAGCTGAAGGCCTGTGGGATTCCCACACTCGTCCTCTTGGGGGTCTCCTGGCTTTGGGATAAGGTCTTGACTGGTTGGGTTTGGGGCTGTGGTGGAGTGGGAGTCAGGGGGTTCTCTTGTTCTGGTTTGCTGGTAACAGACTGCGAACTTGTTCCATTTGACACAGGTGTTGCCTCAGTACGGTTAGTTGAAATGACCTGGAAATTGAGGCATAAAATATAGAATTAAAGCACAAAATATAAGATATAAATGCCATGCAAGTAGAATGTAATCGCTATTTATTGTAAATACAGCAAATAAGTCCCTATTACCAACCTCTTTCATTTGAGATGAGGGGTCCTTCTCCTCCTCTACCGGGACTGGGGAATGTCTAGAAGTTTCTTTGGCAGGGGTTTTACTCCCACCGGACGTATGGAGGAAGGAGCGTACAGGGATTAGGTCCAGGTAAACCCTGTTGTCAGTGTCCTGTTCTGTTCCCACTGAGTCCTTGGTGTCTTGTGCGCATGTGTTGTTATGTTCCTGAGGATTGTTGTCCTCACTGTCTAGCAGGCCGCTCTCTTCAGCATCCTGTGTTGCAAAAGAGGAGGAAGTGAGTGATGAGATGGGAAGTGGCCAGATTTGGGTGAGTCCATGTAAAAATGAAACAGAAATTGACAATTGATTCGAAAACAACACAGGTTTTTATTCCAAAAAACCAAATACCACCCCAGATGATTTTACTGATTGTTCTTCTCTGTTTGAATCAATCGACATGGATGCTGAAGTAAGGATCTGCAAATTTGTTACCTGCCAGCCTATTTCTTATCATTCAATATAAACTACACAATTAAACAGCAGCTTTTCCCAAAGCTAAACAGTTGTACAAGAGTACTGTATTGATATCGGAAGAATATCTCAGTTGTTTGGTTCCAGATAACATACCTCTGGATCAGCTATAGACGCCACATCGTCATACAGTTCATCAGAGTTGTGAGCGACGGAGGGTGGGGTGTCTATGTAGGTGTTTGGCTCTGAATACCTCCTCTGCATCAAGCTAGAGAGACAAATACACAGATAGGTCCCAATTGAATACTGTGCCAAAGTATGCATACACCTTAAAATGGACAGATGTGAGCATCTTACTATAAGGAAGTCTTGGCAGCATTGACGATGCTGGAGATCCTCTCAGCGTTGACGTAGTCGTATGTGAGCTCCTCGGGGTCCGTCTTGCTCCCCGTCTGTGACAGCAAGAGGCCCAGCCAATGGCCCATGTCTGCTGATGTCTTCGCCTGAGAGAGGAGAGGAGAGAGTATGCCAAAGTGCATTCAGTACAAACTGTGCACTTGCATCATCATGAGTTTGAAACCAGCTCATGGTTTATGATGCATACCATCTGTCACTATGTATTGATGCAATTACTTCCAAAATTACTATTTTGGGGGATTCAAACAGCTCATCTACTGGAACTGTATGAAGTAACACATGTTGGTTTGGCGCATATTTCTGTAATTAAAACAGGTGATAACCTTGTTTTTTGTTTGTTTTGGTAAATACTGCACCGAAGAACCATAAATGTGTCGGAGCCCTTAAGACTAAACATTGAATTCCATTGCTTATGACCAACTATACACTTTAGCAGGGTGGTACTGGAAACCTAATGCAAAAGGGTGTAACATTAGTCCCCACAATCCCAGTACATCCACACCCTTCACACACACACACAAACACACACACATATGGACACAAACATGCAGACCACCCTTGCGTGCTCACATACAGTATATTACACCGGCTAAGATGGATGTCAGCAGAACGTGATGTCCAAATGACGACATGTTAGTGTTTCCTATAAGAAGCTGTACTCCATTTCTCTTTTCGAGAGATGCTGACGTTTCTTTTCTCTCCAGACACGTTCGACTCCTGGTTATTTCTCAGATCAACAGCGTCCTCGCCTGCAGAGTAACGCTGAAGTAAGCTCTCATCGGAGACAAACAGTTGACGCATTGCAAGCTCCGCCACGTCGTGTGGATGGATGAAAGCAGAGTGGGTTATTTTGGCATTATGCTTTTATATTTGCTTCTGCTAACATTAGATATTTACACAGCTAAAGGCCGTGTTTACTAGAACGAAAAGTAGTTAGCTCGGGCGTTTGCCATTTTTGAAAAATTTGTAAAAAATGACTCCAATGTTCATTTTGGTGACTAAGCGAAATAATAGAAATAATCTGTGTTCACGTTCACTTTCCCCATTGGAGTGAACAGACTCAGGAGTCAGGACCTGCCGCTTGTCTACTAAAACGACGGGGCAGTGGTGAAACCCACGAGACAGATATACAGGAAACTGTCTCTCAGTGGGTGACTCCTCTCTGAAACGTCTCTGGTTTAACGGCGTCAACTAATTTATTGAGATCCAAATCCAAAACATTATAAAAGCATCAAAAAGCACTGTGATTGTCTACCTCCAGGGTTGCTAGCTGTGTCCCCTCCATGTTGATCCTAAAGGAGTACAGGTGCTCGGGGCTGGGGTCGGGCAGAACACTGCAGCCCCCCAGGGTCACGGCTGGCTGGCTCATTTTGTTCTTGCCCTTGTCCTGGTAAAACCATAGCTGTCCGTTCTTTATAAGGCACCAGCAGGTCCGCCATTGGCTGTTCACCAACACGTTGAGGTAGCCTGACAGAGGAAAGAGAGAACATTGCTTACGTCAGAGCCAACAGAGCATTGTGATGCTGTCTTGATGACTGAAATGATACATTTTTTAAATCAGAAGGCTACGTATGGGAAAATATTGATATGTTTGGTCTGGTATAAAATAACTACACTTAGAGACCTTCACCAGACCCCCCCACCCCACCCAGCGAGGGTTGCAGTACAGACAGTAACTGTGTCAAAGGACAGGAACTGTACCTGAGTGATAATCAGTACATGCTGTGTGATTTTATAATCTAGCACGACATGTACAGTAGATCTCTGCTCACCTGAGGTGTCCACACATTTCTCTGGACTCTCCAACGACGAGGGTTTTTTCTTGCCGATGTTCATGAGGTTGCTAAACTTCAACCCGGCACCATATTTTTTCTTCACTGTTGGGGAGAAAAGATTCTCTAAACCTTTTTGTTTCGCTATCAGATACTCACAGCTGCACCATGTGCCTAAACCCACATTTTGGACCGAATGCATAGAAACAGAAAAATAAAAAGCCTCACCATCTTTGATTTCGGGAGTCTCCGCATGGCTGTCAGTGCTGCTGCTGCTCTCGGAGGCCACTGAGTATCTCTCACTCAGTTCTCCCTGAAAGTTCAGATCAACATTGTTGTCATTTAGTTGGCATATTCATCAGAAATACAATTTATGACAAAAATAAAAACTGTAACTGAGCCCTATGGCGTTGGGTAGAGCCAATCAAAAGCTCAGGTACTCTAAAGCACATACTGTATGTTCAAAGTAAGCTTACCTTTGTACAAATGAGCCTCGGGGAGTCGGAGGCGGAGTGTTGCGGGTCACAGTTTTCAGCCGGCTTGGGACTGATCTCCTGAATCACCTAATAAACAAGAAGTCGATTGGTGTCAAAATATTCAAATTCGTTCATATTTTATTTCATCACTGCAGAATTAACTTTAAAATGAGACGAATATATGATTGTAAAACACGTTTTCAGGGCCTTACCCTCAACCACTGCTCCGTCTGCTCCTTGCTCTGCAGGCCCAGCACGATGGCCTCCCCTCCCACTGGGATGACCTTCAGTTTGTGCTCTTTCTTCCTCAGCTGCTTCTCCTTGTAGACCACACTGCAGCCCAGCAGACTCACATCCAGCAGAGGCGTCTGCTCCTTGGAGCTCTTGTAGCACTGAGAGGGGCAGAGATAACACCGAGCATTATGATTGTTATCCAAATGTTTATTGATTATTGAAGCTAGCTTTAACGCACAGCTATGAGAGTTGTATTCATCTTCTGATCTAACTCTTGGAAAGGACACAAATTAGGGTATTTCCCAAAATATTTTAATATTCATTAAGGGTGAATTATTCTCATCATTCTCAGCCCAAATGAGGACACAACCATAATAGACTGTCCCACTAATGCATTTGTCTACAGGTTGATTTATTGGATTAATATTTTCCATTCTAAAAATAAGTGCCAAAACAGGGACAGCATGTGACAGCTAAGTCTCAGAGAGTTTATAATCTATTCTGAGGGTTTGCTTACCTGAATCTTTTTTTCCATGTTCAGTTACATTGAACCGCTGTAATAAACAAACCTCTGTGCCCATGACCTTAATTGTTGTAAACTAAACCTCAATGGGGCTTTAATTCAGATTTTCCCGCAATCTTTTACCCACCAGCAGGCGATGGTCTTTGATGACACACAGCTGTTTGGCCCACTGGCCCAGCCACTTCTTCCTCCACAGGAAGGCACAGATACGAGTGTCCTTCATGAGCTCAATGGACGCCTCCGCTGAAGGCCACTGGTGCTGCGCTGATGGTGACTTTTCTCTGATCACTTCCTCCTCATCGTAGGACTCGTACGAACTGCTAACGGCATCCCCATCATCTAAGGAACAGAAATCAGAGACGTGATAAGAAACTAAAACAAAGAGGCAAAGTCACAAGTGTGTGTGTGTGTGTGTGTGTGTGGCAGGGGGGCATGAGTAGCAACAACACACATTACACTGTTAAATGAACTTGAGGGACCAAATGATGAGTCAATGCCTGTCTTCTTGAACTTGATGACCTTCTTCAACAGAAGAGGATTTCCTTGCAACAGCCAGGCTGGAAATGAGCTGTTTTGATTGTATTGATGAAAGACGATGACAGGAAAAAGATATGATGAAAAGGAAAACAGCAAAATTAGTAAATTGATAAGATGGGATTGATTAATGACTATTGTCACAAGTCTTGGCTTTGAAGTTGTTTCTCCACATGCAAGACGCTGGTCATGGTGGACAATGAGGACTGAGGGCATGCTTATTGGCCCCGTGCACATGCCATACATAAACACACGCATCCAGTGATAGAGAGGTAGCTACCCCTGTTGATAACAGCGTAGACCACACTGTCAGAGCTCTGCACTCGCATCCAGGGCCCTGAGAGGAGGCCAAAACAGTCCAGATCTACACAACATCAGAGGAAACAGAGAAGAAGAAGAAGAAGAAGAAGAAGAAGGAAGCAAGATTGGGAAAAATATCCAACGCAAAAATGCCTTTAAAAATACTTGTAGAGAAAATAAATGCAAGAAAGGGAAAACTTTAAATTAGGCCTAATTAAGCTTATTATTTTAATAATTATTATTATTATACCTTTGTGAGTATGTCATAACATATCAAAATGTGTCCGGCACCTCTTAAATAATCACACATATATATATATATAGATATATATATATATACACAATTATGGCTACATTTCCCTCAAAACAAACAACAACGCACCTCAAACAAAGTTAAAGCTGAATTAGACTGATGGCATTATACACCATAATCATGTAGTGAAAATCTGATATCGTGATTTATGACAGACAATAATTAAAAGTATTGTTTATTGTTCACGTCATCGATGGTAAAATGAGGTTGTCTGAAGAACAACAACATGCTCCCTCCGGCCAATCTGCGACTCCACGACTTTGCTGTAATGATATTCAACCAACGCAGCAATTCTGAAGAAATACCTTGAGCCTTTTAGCTTTCAGCATTGCACAGAAAGTTGCCACGTTTCTCACTGTGTGAGGAGCAGAACAATTAACGTATTCACCACAGCCCAACACACTACATCACCGTCACAGCAGACCAAACCTTCTTATAGAATGTGGTCATGATGTCTCGGTGCATTATAACTTGTGTTTGCATCTTGACGTACAACTTGAAGTGCATGAAACCGAAGAAAATAGTAATAATAGTATGCACGTAAGCAAGTGCCACTATGGTGTCGGGCTATTGCCATTATGGTTAATTAACAGCTCAGAGGTTCAGGTTTTCTAAAGAACAAGAAACAAGCAGATGACTGGCCTGATGAGCTTATACAGCACACAACTCATGTGTGGTTTGGGTTAGAAAATACAGCTTCAATATACATGAGCAACATCTCATTTCTCAAGAAGGGATTACAAACTTTGTAGATACTCAAGTAATGAATCAGCTTTCCTGTGAAACAGTTATGGGGAAGAAGGAATGTAAGAAACAACTCAAGACACTTGCAGATCACAGGTGATATTATTTATTGTGTGCAAAAAAAAAAAAGAAACACAATGTTGATCCAGAGTTCTTACCATTGAAAGTTTCCTCATAGGGCTGAGCCTCCTCGTAGTAACTCTCTGAAGTGTCTATACAGGCTGGAGCCGCGACTGCAGGTAAAGGGAACGGCTCCCGACTCATCATACCCTGACGCATGAGAGAAGGATGACAGTGTGGTGAGGGAATATAACACGTAACGTTTGTTTTCAGTGATATGCCTTACAACTATAGAGCCTCCATCTAAGTACGTTCAATGAATGAGGAAGATGTCCAGGTTAACATCAATACACATTCACGCAAATAGACACGCACATTATCAACATGTGTTCTTTCCCCAGGCTGAACATGTGGCTAATCCAGCCGTCACTTCAGGAGTAAGTAGGGAATTCCTCATGTAACCAATCCTCGTCTGACCCTGTGCACTAGAGAGTTACATGCTTGCCTTCAGGGAAGAGTGTGTGTGTGTGTGTGTGTGTGTGTGTGTGTGTGTGTGTGTGTGTGTTTGTGTGTGTGGGAACGTGGAAAAGAGAGGGGTAGCATGTATTTGAATGTGTGTATGGGCCCTGTGGCTGTCCTGAAATCAATCAACAGTCTGGCTTCACTTCTGTCTTTCTTGTCATCTCCTGTGTGGTAAAGACGGTCTGTCTGCCCCTTCCCACACGCTGGAAAGCACCAGACTCTCTGCTGTTTGGCAGCTTGAGTGAGTCTCAATTCGTTTAAAATATCTCCATTACTGAAGTCAGTTAGTCAGCTACACGATCCAAAAATGTATTTTGGAGACATCTGTCATCAGTTTCTAATTTAGCCGTTATTAAGTTGACAATCTTGGAGAATTTCCTTGAATACAACCTTTAAAATGTAAAACTGCATGTTTGAATTAAAAATGCAAAAGACATGTTGGCATTTCTCGGCATCGGCTCAGCAGTGAGGAAAACATGAAACAATCTTGACTATTAAATGACAGGGTGCCTTGTGTTTCATCATCTTTTAAACAGCAACACATTGCTGATCTTCATCTTGTAGGGTGTCATGCATCCAAATGTCTGGCAATTGCTGCCAATTCTGTTCCAGTAAAAACAATGTTTCAGAGATACAGTCAGTTATTTGGAAGACAAACACAGATGTTTGTTTTTCTTTGTGAAATTGTGCCCAATGGCTATTCTGCAGCCAATTAAAAAACGATGTATTTCTATTCTTTAAACCCACTTTCCCCCAATTAAGTTCCTGGTTTGCAGTTTGTTTAGAGGTCACACTAGAATCACATCATCAGGTGTTTATATTAAAGACATTGAACGCTCACTTTTTGACTCAAACTGACACAGTATGTTGAAACAGAAACTTCCCTCCAGTTGGAATTTCTTCTTTTATTTCCCCAACTTGTGACAACAGCTCTCCAGCTATCTTATCTATGGTGCCAAGCATGAATATGGGAGATATGCGAGTTGTGTCTTGGTACATACTAGAACTAAGACCAGCAGCTGCCAGTGAAGATGAAATCTGTGCATTCTTTCCAGTCTAAAGACAACATTATGACACACAGAGATCGATGATGGAGACGGAAGCCCAGGATTCTTCTGAGGCCAAAGAAGAACTTGTTACGGTACAGGTATCCGCCCCTCTTACAGATTATTATGTGAAATGATTTCATCTATTCTGTTAAAAACCTGAAGGAAAAGTCACCATGAGTCACCATGCTGCAGAAGTCTGATGTTGCTGAATATACTTTAAAAAAGTTTTTCTCAAGTGAACTCTGTGAAACCCTACGAGTTGAATGACAACAAGCGATTTCTTAACGATGTCTAATGTTTCCTCCCGCCACTGATCTGAACACGCTGTCTGTATTCCTTCATATTCACTGTGTTTCCCCAAAGGCTGACACAGAAATATGAAATATAACCCTGAAGCAGAGGAGCTTGCATTCATCGTGCAAAGCGTGCCTGAGGGAGGCTGGCTCTGTGGATCAGATCAAAGTTTTAGATCAGTGTTTAATTAAGGGTCGATATCAGTTGGTCAAAGCTGCTTCCCTTCAATGTTTGATACAGCAAAAGCTATTCCCTTCCTGCAATACTTTGGGAGTTTGATGATGTTTAGTGTGTAGCTATGCTTGCAAATTAAAGAGAAAATAGGCAGTAATATCTTGTGTTTGGTAGTTACCAACCTGGGGCAGTAAAGTGGTAATAGAGTTACTGCTTCAGCTTAGATTTACAGACCAACAAAATACTAAAAAACAAATCTGTTTGTCTAAAAACCACAACATCATCATTTCTGAGGTGTGCTGTAATAGACAGTAAACTGGGAATTCCCTGCTTGTGAGCTCCTTTCCCACCATATCTAACACATTTCCAGTAATTCGTAGCAGATGCAGTAAGCTGTCATAATAACTGGCCTCGTGTCACGGTGCTCATTCAATCACAGTGATGACGATTTGCTTGTGCGATTAGCCTGCATGCGTGGAGGAAAGGATCCCAAAGAAATGAGTGGGAGGGAGATGTTATCACTGCGGTTTAATGAGAGAACATCAGCTATTTGTTATGAAGACCTTTCAAGTATCAGCAAATACTAATGTCAGAATGTAATATCAGTTTCAGTTTTCTCTCTTGAAAAGGATGCAATGTCAAGCAAACATTAAAAAAACGCATTTCCCTGGGTTAGAGCATACTTAACATTATCGGTGTAACTAATAACACTAAAAAAGGCTGCATTACGTTTAGGTGTGCCAGTACCAAAGCCTTAGTTTGGTGCATACTGGCTCACTGGTGCACCAACAGTTAAGTGGAGTAGAGCCATTGTTATTAATATCAGTTACACCTTTAATAAGCCAGAATGTCTGCCATGAGAAACGTCGATACTTTATACTGCTGTATTTATATTCAGGCCTCTCAGCTAATGGGATGCATAGATAGAGCCTTTTAGCACCACAAAACAAAGAAGCCTACACATAAATACTGTAAATACGCTAAAGGGACATTAGGGCTTAATTGGCTTTTTCAGACAGAGGGCTAAGATGGACGATGCCACGAATCACAGTGGAGAGTGGACTTAAGCCAGTTTCACAATGATAGAACTAAACAAGTCTTCGGGTCAAGGGATCCAATAAAATATAACACAATACTTGTTTTTGGTCATAGAGCACTTTTTTGATGATACAGTAATTCATTGAAATTATAAACTAACTAAACGAATATAAGGAATAGGATATGTTGTGTCAATTTGTGTGTTTTGATATGACCAAAAACTAGACTTATTTGAACGACCATTAAAGAGATCTTTGAGATTATATGACCTCAAAAGTAAGAAAAAACGGCCACAAACGCTCAAGAGCGGACAGGAACTTAAAAAGAAAAAGTGATTCCTCTGAGAAAAAGACTGTAAAGTATTAGTGAACACACACAACAGCACTGACAGTGTAAACTGCTCCGCGGTGAAAAAAACAGCAGTTCAGGCATCTGTTATTAATTAAAACAAAGAGCCAGGCATTCCAGAGCAGCAGCAGCCCCCCCGACCACCAACCCACCCTTATCTCTATCTTCTTTCTTTTTCACTCATCTCCAAAAAAAACAAATCTGCCTCTTGTTTGGTCCAAGGCTAAAGAGTACGGTGAGCCATTCCTCAGACCAGCTGGATTGATATCAAACATGCCAGGTGTGTGTTTCTTAGTGTATTTTTTATTTATTTTTGTCCCAGAAGACTCTGCAATCACTCCAACTCTCTAATAGTCCCTTTAATCCCTTCCTTTCACTTCTCACACTCACATAGACACACACACACACACACACACCCTAACCACAGAAACATCGTGTAGAAGGAATGGATTGAGGAGTCAGAGCATAAATAACAAAGTAAGGAGAGGGGGCGGCAGAGGAGGAGGAATCGGGGTGTGGTGGTGGGGCTTTGAGTAAAGAGTGGGAAAAAGAGCCCAAAAAACGAACAGTCAGAGGAACATGGAAAATCCCTGGTTCCCATGCCAAGAATCCAGCAGAGCGAAAACACACACACACACACACACACACACACACACACACACACACACACAGACACACAGAGTGTATCCGAGAGCCTGCTGGGAGCTGAGAGCAGAGGAGAAGGTAGTGATAAAAATAATCAGCTTTGGAAAGTCAGATTCAGGAGAACTCTTGGGGCCTCTGCTGTCTCTCCACCACTTGTAGTATATGTTTAGTTTGAAGTACTTCTGTACGATGAAAAGTATTCTAAATATTTAATTAAAGCATGAATGAAAATGGGAAAAAAAAAATCCAGAAAGAAAAATCACATGACATATATATTGCACATGCTGTATTTATTTTCCCATTATTTTGTCTTCTTGGGAACACTTTAACCTCCTCTACACCGGATTTTGTCTGGATGTTTATGAACAAAAAAATGTCTGACCATAAATAAAGAAAATACACATGTATAAAACTGAAACAGTCATGTGACTTAAAGGGATTTAAAGGGGCACTGCTGGCAGATAACGTAAACATGAATAATTTAGCAAACACTCATGTTAGCCATTTATATTGCAGGTATGATAATCCCCAGTTGCCTGCAGCCACATTACCGCTTAGTGTGCATGCCAACAGTTTTCCTTTCCCTGCGTGACGCTTGCGAGTGGCACAGCTGCTATCTATAGTCCAACTCTATTTTCAGACCATGCAGACAGGACGCAATGGAAGTCTCACAAACCTTTATTTACACGCCGGTTCTGGGGGAAAAATGGCTGCAGTACTACACCCGAGTCGCATGCTGCATTGTCACTTGAGAGCCTGTTTTAGGAAGAGAACAGACCCGGCGTTTAAGAGATCATGGAAGTGCCTGAAGGCCTGGGACTCAACCAGGATTTACATGCAGAGAATGCGACCCTTGATCTGGAGGACGGAGAGCACCAGGCGGGCTGGGTGAGAGTGAGGGTGGAGGATAGCTGGTTCACTGTGCAGCGGGCTTTGCTGGCAAGGTACAGCAACTACTTCTGTGCCCTCTTTCACTCTGGGATGACAGAAAGTCACCAGGACGAGCTCTACCTGAAGGGAGGAGTGCGAGCAAGGGGTTTCCTCGTCGCCCTCGCTGTCTGCAGGGGGGAGGCCCCCTCTATCAGCGACCCGGATGAGCTCGTAGAAGCGGTAGAGTGTGCCGCGTTCCTGCAGGTTGCGTGTTTGGTGCAGCATCTTTGTGACATCATTGACTCGGACAACTGCCTCTTGCTGTACCATGCAGCCTCCATCTTTGGGGCGCATGCACTCTTTCACAATGCTGCTCTTTTCCTCTGCGATGCTTTTGATGATTTGAAGGAAGCAGCTGAGAGTACGATTCCCGAAGACCTTCTTCAATATTCTCAGTCATTGTCTCCTGCTACTTATGTTGCTATAGGCACACACTCTCCTTCAATGGAACTGCTACAGGACTCCTTTCGGGTCATTTGCTACCTTGATGAAAAAGAGGGAGACTGGAAGCATCTGACAAACCTCCCAACTCTCTGTAGCACCTCCATGGCTGGAGTGGCAGTGCTTGACAACCGATTGTACATTGTAGGGGGAGTTTATGGTTACGGTAAGGACACAGTGGACAGTAGCTTTTGCTACGACCCTGACTCAGGAGTTTGGAACACTCTTCCAGGTCCTCAGCAACTAAGATATGACTTCACCCTGCTGGGGCACGAGGGCCGGCTCTACGCCATTGGGGGCGAATTCCAAAAACGGACGATTTCCACAGCAGAGAGTTACAACATTGAGAAAGGAGAGTGGACATTTATACAAAATGCACCGAGACCTGTAGCATCTGCAGCTTGTGCTGTTGCAAGACGGCGGATATTTGTTTGCTTCTGGAAACCACCAGACACCACAGATATCTACGAATACATACCAGTGAAGGACGAGTGGAAACTTGCGACCACCATGATCAAATCTCAAAGCTATGGCCACTGTATGGTAGCCCACAGAGATAATCTTTATGTGATGCGCAACGGGCCTTCTGACGACTTCCTGCGCTGTCTAATGGACTGCTACAACATCACGACAGGCCAGTGGACAGCCATGCCCGGACAATACATCAACAGCAAGGGGGCGCTCTTCTCCGCAGTGATAAAGGGGGACTCCGTGTTCACCGTGAAACACATGCTAACTCTTGAATACACCATCACCGGGGATGGATGGAAGCCCCGCAGGCAGATGAAAGGGTTTCCAAAGAGTGGTTCGCTGTGGACGTGTTTACTCAGGCTTCCCAAGACGGGACCAGTTCTACCACAGCTGGATGCAGAAGGGGAGGAAGAAGAAATGTCTTTACCAGACAAATCGGAGGGATTTGTGGAAGCTCTCATGCAAATGTGATATTACTGCTAAAAAAAGCATTGTTTTGTTTTTTTGAGGAAGGGGAATGGAATTATATACAACATGCAACAAGCCCTGTAGAGTCTGCAGCTTTTTCTGTTGCAAGAAGGCGGATGTTTGTTTGCTTCTGGAAACCACAGATATCTACATAGCAGTGAAAGACGAGTGGAAACAATGTTTTGTTTTTTAGGGTTTCTGAGCTACAATACGAGTCTGAGAATAGAAAACTAATAATAATACTGACACTAAACGATTCTGATTGCATAGCGACTCTTCGTTTCCATGCATTTACTTTCACACGCGCTCACACACACATGCACATGTGCTGACACTACGCATTTGTTCTGATTAGCAACAGCTGCCACTGTAGTTTATATTAGGGGAGGCCACTGTGCATGTGTGTGTGTGTGTGTGTGCAAGGTTCAAAGGCTCTGACGGGATGTTCTAAACCTCTCATTCTCTACGTTTTTCCTGAAGTCACACTGGGCCAATTCAGGAGCCACCGGCCTCCCAGTCGACATGAAACACCACAGCCCTCGCACACACTCTTGGATACCGTCTTCCTCAGGTTTTCTGGCCCATGACTGATTAAATGCCTGTTTCTGTGGGAGAATAGATTTCACATAGTCGCGAGCTTGTGACTCTGAGGGTTGTGGGAAATGTTTTTGGCTTGTATGACCACAGACTGCATTTGTTTTAGTATATTAAAAACCAAATAAAATTCTCTGGCAGCATGTGATATCAATTCCCTTTGTATTCAATACTTACGATGCTCAGTGATAATACTGTTCTTACTGTGACAAAAGACCAAAATACTGTCAATTACATTTAAAGTCGAAAATGTGTCTTTGGGCTCCTTTTGCATACCGTTGAAAATCACATTTTCCACTGAACTTTCCCACGTACTTTGTTGAGTTCAGTAGTCCGATTGGGGTCAATGATGCTATTACCATTCCCACCACAGTGGCAGAGGATCAACAAATCTAATCATTTCACATGTTAATTCATTCTGATGCAAACAAACTGGTAGTCACTTACTGCTCTGAGGGGTGGCAGGTTGGGAAGGCTCTTCTGTGGAACAGGTACATATTTTGCTGCTTTTCCATTGACCAGGGCATCTGATCTGTCATCTGGGTCAACAAAGTACACAGAGGGACCTCAGTAAATAACTACATATTAGCTAAACAACAGAATTCTGTCCATTTTTGATTCAACACTATTTCCAGATGTCCAGATTGTCTCCTGTACATATCAGCGCTTCCTGCTAAGCCGAACCCCCGTGGTGAGAACGCCTTCATTGTCAAATTACAGTAACCGCACAACCCAAATCAATGGGGAGCATTTGTATGGTCGCAACAACCCTACTGTGCAAAACACACACCACAATACTAGATTAAGAAGAGTGTTTGCATAAGACATTTAAGAATTATGGTTCTCATTGGATTTGCCATTCCATTAACAATGACCAGCGTTTAAATGTACTTGTGGTTCGCAACCTTTCTCACAATGTCAGGGGAAATGGCAAACTCATTATGTTAATAATCACTGAGCTTTAGTGGTGCTGGTTAGCATATGTTGTTGCCTTTGGAGGAAGTCAGGCGAGTAGTCTTCCCTAGCTGTCAGTCTGTCTGCTAAGCTAAGCTAAAGTTCAACTAGCTTAGACTGTAGCTCGGACCCCTGCAGGTTGGGATGATGAGCATATAAATGTCAATACTATTGTCTAGGACCAATGGGTCTTCGACACAGTCACTTTAAACTCTTTTTTAACATCGTCTTCTACAGAACATCCTCAAGCACTTTCGACCTGATGAGTTTGTGGCTTCGTTGCTCAGCATCTTTGTCTTGCACTTCATCTGAAAAAGACAGTTCCGGTTTACCACAGGATCAATGATTAAAAAGCCCCCACATACTGTAGCTATCTCGGCCCCCACTTTCCTTCAGTCTCTGTGACAGAAAACTTGCGGCTTTGCTAGCGTCGCTGCTGAAAATATGTGTGTTAAGTCTAGTGCTCACTGAAACCACATTCTTCAACACTGTCCAAACAAAACAGGTCAGTCTCAGATGTTGAAGAGCTACGCAGAAACAGACAGGAAATGGTGAGGGGAGGGGAGCTGAGGGGGGCTGCTGCTTGTGGCAGCTTGTTCTCATATCTGCTATTCACTTGAATCATGTCAAATTAAGGAGTATAAGATGCAATGACATGACAAATATGCACTGGTGTTTGAGCGACTTGGACAACCTCAAAATATCATAGTATAGTGCATAATATTGAGGATATGATGAGAATATGACTAATTAGGAAATATGGCCTTGACCTACACCTAAAGTTAAAAATAACTTTGTAATAACTGTCTTCTAATGTTACTATGAGTCTACAGCCATGCCAGTGGCTCTGTGAGGCTGTTCTTTGAGCTAAATGCTAACATCAGCATGCAACATGCTGATATTTAGCAGGCATGAGTGTCTTGGACAAAGTATTGGACAAATTGTAATTTTGACCTGCTGGTTTCACAAGTTGCACCATGCAACATGTCTGCAACATGTCTGCACCATTGAATCTGTAGTAAATTTCGTGGTAATCCATCCAGTAGTTGTTATAATAGTACAGTCTGGACTAAAGTGGTGATGCGACTGACATTATCCTCCATAGAGCCGCTGTATTATCACATTATCCCTTGTTTTCAATAGTAAACATAAAATCCTTTTCTTAATAGATTATATTTCAGCAACTTCTCACAGGTGTGAGATATTTTGAAACTCACACCTTTACCACCTGTTTCCAGTCTCTTTAAAACTCACACCTTTGCAGCCTTTGTCCTTACCGGTAACACTGACTTTGTTCATGTAGATATACTCTTCATCAGCACCTGCACAGAGACAACAGAGTGTGGTTAATGGTTGACATCACAACACTTCTGCAGTTTTACATTGTGCGTAGCTACCACAAACACTAACATTGTGTTATACTGAAGAAGCCATTTGAATACAGCTCGACAAAACACCATGTACCGTAGTAAAGAATTACAGTATTCAGGCAAATGTTCTGCATTTGATTATGATAATAAAAGGAAAAAGGTGGATGTGTAAAAGATGAATGGAACTATCCAAAGTAACCCATGCACAGTTATTCTATACTGTAAATTGAATGAAACTAATGTTATTAAGATACTTTTCATTGAATTAAGATTTTAAAAAATCTGACACTTCATTTCTTTGTTGAAAGTTGTTCTACACTTCAGTAGAATGAAGACCTCTTCATATACTGTACACAAGTTATTTAACTGTATGTAATCATATGAAGAGCATGCACATTTGTTGTCGCTCTGATGAGAAAAACCTGACTCCACCTTAGTGCCAAACAATCTTTCATCATGTTTGTCAAACGTCCAGGATAAAAAGGGGGAACTTGACCCAAACAAGTGGGCTATTGTGTGGACAGATGGGCCCATTATTGACACCCACTCTCACCGTGGCTGGCATTCATCGAACATTAGTCAGAAAAGTCCCTGCCTGCACAGATAGGGCACTGTGTCACTTCTATCTTTGAAGATATACATACGATGGACCTCTTGAACTTGGTCCATGTGCTAAGACATTATAACCAAAAGTATGGTTGGGGTTGGGGAAATCATACTTCCACTCAGTTTCTGCATGGAATTCATCTTCACAAACAAAGATTGGGACAGCAGTTTCTTTTCAGTTTTTGGTTATACAAGCATAAAAAGTCAGAAAGCCAGAAAGAGTAGTATTTGATTAAATTGAAAATAAGAAAATATTCAAACTGAATATGGTTTCCTGTGAGGACAACAAAAAAACAGTGATTAGGAAGCGCTTCACATGGTGAGCAGTTAAACGCCGGACAATTAATTAGGGCTGTCACTTGAGACTGACCTGACTTCTCCTAGCACTAAAACGTAAATATTTACGAGTCAGTGTGAGCAACGGTATCATTTAGGCAATAAGCGGAGATGATGAAACCTCATGTCATACACCAATGCTGAAGTCAGCTCAGTGAGAAAAGCACTGTGTTTTGTTTGACGTCGGTCTTAGCATGGTGGAGTAATTACAAGCTGGCGAAAACGTCGCCATGACATTGCCACATAAACAGTTTGAATGAATGTCTTTTCTCAGACAATAAACCCTGTGGTTTCGGGGTAGAAGGCTCCAGCTGGCCACTGTAACCTGTTATGGAAATTTGTTCCGGAGCTGCAGCAAAGTTTTGAGGAAGGCTGTTTCATTGAATTAAATATTTCAGCTGACTAAGAATATACCCTGAGAGAAAATCAAACAAAACTCTAACCTTGGGTGATCCTCTAGAGAAGCTTTCTCCTTTGAAATCGATATCGCTAGGTGAAACCAAACAACAGCAGATTGAAACTATGTTTTGCCTGCACAGTGAAAACAGATTTTCGGGGAACAGAGTTGAAATGCTATTTATAAGCTGCTGCTCAAAGGAAGTGTGCGTCCCCAGAGGATAAATGCAGCTTCGGAAAAATGATACAGCTTGGAGCCAGGAGAGGAAGTACGGAGAGACGAGTCCAGGACCTGAACATGGAAAAGCGTGACTGCTGGTGTGTGTGTGTGTGTTGGTGAGCGGTTGCGTGTGTCAGTGTGTGAGAGGCAGAGAAAGACAGGGAGGGAGTAGCAAAGCTCATGCTAACTTTTTCAATCCAAAAGTGACATCGAATGTAACATAATTGGGTCAAAAGTTCCCAGCATACTGTTAGAAAGATTAGCTTAAAACAAGGATTTTTACAGTCTAATGTTTTCATAGCTTAAGTATCACACAAAAGCTAAGACTTCTGAATGAGCAGAGTCATTCATTATTCCCAACTAGTCACACACCTTGGGGCTGAGGCTCGGCTAAGGCTCAGTGTAGCACTGGCTCACAATTGTGAATTGTACCATAAATAACACCAGCACAACAGCAGTCACCATATCTTCATGTTGAGTGTCAGACCCAGTGAGCAAGAACAACAAACTTGTCTTTAGCTGTTTGACAGGATACGTTAACGGGCCATGCATCATTTCCTGATGAAGCAATAGGCACTTTGATTATATCTGGCTTGTAAAGACAAAACTGAAATATCCACAACATAAAAAACGTCAATCCGATTATTTTGCAAGGGAAGTAGAAATGCAGGCAAAAAATATTGAATTCAGCCACCACAGTGTGGTTATCAGCCACCAAAATGGGATAAAAGACCCCAAATGTATTTGTTAATGAAAGCATGCAAGAGCATAATTATTACATGGTGGTTACTGAGAGTCTAAAATAATACCAGAGTGGGTTGCTCGATAGATGACAATCTAACCTCATTGCATTGTGGGAAAAGCAGGGCTTGACCACATGTTACATAAGGCACTTTGCATAAAGGCAGACTAACTGCTTGTCAAAAGCTTTTGAATGAACAATGTTTAAAGAGTTGTGGTTAGACCTCAACCAATGTAACTGTCATGTCATCACAAATACCACGCCATGAAAAAATATAAATCAGGAACACTGAGGAAATGTTTCAGACTACTTAACTATTTTTTACAAGCAATGGCTCTCATGGAAATATCCTTCAACTTGATACCCCTATGTACCAAGTCTAACATGCTACCCGCCTTAATCAATAAAATAGTGCCATCTCATATTTCTTGGAGCTGGAAGTCTACAGTAACTCTAAGACATACATGATCTACAGGTATGCACTCCTCATAGTTTACTGACTGATCTGTTGAGCTCTGGTTGATTCAGACGCTTTCCTCAATGAAATGTTTACAAAACTAAGCCAGTGAGCCTATTGGTCAAAATCCTGTTTGATGAAAATAAGTGCTCTACTGTAAGTACTGTATATCTACTACAGTATTTCCTTCATACCATTGGATGCTCTGTAGGACTGGAGGAGATCAGAGAGCAAGCCCTTGTGGATGGTGGCGTTCCCACTCAGGGTCTCCTTGTCCAGGATGAGCAGGAATCGGTGGAGCTCCATCAGGAGCTGGTCCAGCACTGCAAGCACAGACAGACAAGACGGTCTCAGAGGTACATCAAAAATAAAATCACTCGCTAAAGACTGTTACACATTTCTTGGCGGGATAATATTTGGGAGTATTAAAACAATGGCTTTGGACCAGAACTGTGGCAGTTCCCATCAGCAAGAAAGAGAGGAGCTGAGAGCAATATAAATCCTGGGACATTTCCAGGCAGAATACTATACTTTAATTCATGGAGAACAGGGAGTTAAACTCAATGACTTGTCTCTTAACACTGAATTCAGCTGCAAGTTTGTTAGTTATTCCATTCTCACTGCTGGGCCTTTGCGCCTTAAGCTAGGCCAACATTTAACATGGGAGAGACTCTTCAGAGGTTTTGAGCTGGCAACGAGTCGATAACCATTCAGACTTTATGTCATTCACTCATTACTCTCATCCAGTTGCTATTGTCAGCTACAAATCTGTTTGACGTTGTTTTGGTAGTTGCATGGGTTTAGTGAAAGGTCAAGTCCAGAGGAGGGAGGAGTGTGGGCCTGGAGTCGGCAGGGCCTCTGTGTCTGGGTGCAGCCCACACACATCCTTCAGGGGTCATCGCTGAGCTCACAGCCCTCTCCACCGTGTGGGGAGCTCTTTGTGCTTCCCTTCACTGTCTCTTGGCCTCATGAATAGACCCCATGCTACAGTGGGTCTCAGTGTGAGCACTTCACCAAAATAAGAGACAGAAAGGGGATAAAGAAGGGAGACTTTATTAAAGGATAAGGTGGGGCTAATATCAAAGGGGATGTCATACTGTTCTTAGATACTGGAATGTCCAAAGTTTCCTTCGATCAGCAGTGTATGATAGTAGGCTACTGTATACTGAGTAATTTGGCTAAATATTTATAAATCCCTTAATTCGTCTAATTCACTTTTTGAACTAAACTTAAAAACAAGTCAAAAACTCACCTAAACTCTGACACAGTAGCATCCAGGATGCTAAATTATGAATCCTGCTATGGCGAAGGCATGACTTGCCTTACTCCATCTCTGATTGGCTAGTAGGCTACCTGCTACTATCCAATTAGAGGTAAAATGCTTCTTGGCCTTGGAGATAACGTCGGGTGAGGTTAGCCAACTACCGCCGGAAGCTAGTTAGCTGGACATGCTAATGTTTGTTGCTCAAGTCGGAGCAGACAAACATTTTGCGTAACCCTGTCTGTGAGTACACATAGCATAGCACATAGCACTGATAATTCTATACAGCTATTTTGGACATTACATTAACTCATACATACTAATAAAACAACTGAAACACATAACTGGACACATAACTAGTAAGTCAGGACATGAGTCTTTGTACCCATGACAATCAAACAGCTGTAACTAAAACTGAAATCAAACAAAATTAAAACTAAAAACAAAACTGCCAATATGTCAAAAACATCGGACTCTACTCATGAACTCTACTCCATATAAATTAAATAATCATAATCACAAACAGCACAAATCTCACAACTATTATAAAGAGAGTAAACTTCTCATTTGAACTCTTTTAAAACAGTCAGCTACTCTATTTTAGAGGCTCCTTCTGGCTCATACAGATCACTAACCGGGCCTTGCGGGGGAAGTACATTCATGCCCTCTCCCCTCCTTCCTACACTCCCACACATCTAAGGACCAAAGCTGGGTGAATTTCTGCAAAATAAGGTGTCAGAACACGGTACGCTTTGCCCCTCGGAGATGACGAGAGGCTTTCCCAAAGCTACAGCAAGCTGGGCTGTTTTTAATGACTCCTACTCAAGCTGAGTCAACGTCTGCTGAGAGGCCCCGTGTTAGGAGGACCTGCACCATGGAAAACATCACTCACTCACACACACACACACACACACACACACACACACACACACACACACACATATGGGCATGTAAAGTAATTAAAGTTATATGTTACTATAATGATCAAAACCTTTCATTACATTTCCAGTAATTGTTTAGCTGCTGATGTCTGCCTGCACAGTATGAATCTAAACATTTTTCCAGCTTCTCCTCATTGTGTGTTTGCAGAGATTGACTCTGATGGCCTTTTGGATTGGAGGACCCTGGGAAACAGAGTCAGCTGACAGGACAGGGAGGTCTGTAGCAGGCAGTCTCTGTGGGCTACGGGCTGGCCAGACGCCCACTGAACATCCAGTGAGTGACCGCAGCATAAACGATTCACTTCTGTAGAATGGCCAAAAGGAATCTGAGACACCATCAGCCAGCCAAAGCGCTACAGTGTTTTCATTTCAAGAAATATATGTCTGGGATGCAACTAAACAAAGTAAAAAGGCAGGTAAGAATGTAATAAAGAGAACACTTAACGTCATAAAGTTTGAGTCAATAATCAGTTGATTTGAGAAATTACAACATCAAGCATTAGGGGAATTTCTCTTCCTCACGCCTGAGGTTGTACTTCCTACTTTGCTACTAGAAAGGTTTTTGTTTGAATTCTCTCACACAAAGACGTCTACTCATTTTGTGTTTGATATAGTGCACTAATAAGTTGGCAGATCAGTAAGGTGTATGCGTAATGCGTGATTAGGAAGACAGAAGTATGAAACTGAAAAGGAACTACTAATATTGGACTGTTGCTGTTATTTTGGATGTAAAACAATGACACACTGGCTGAGGTTTTAGTGGAATCCACCATGATACTACAACATTATAAAAGCAAAAAGATCAGATCAAAGACTATATATAACAAATATTTCCTGCAATATTAGTTGTGATCTACTGAAGTCTTTTATCAGTGCTGGCCTCCATCTGTTTACGTTGTCTGACCCTGACTGTGGTCAATAAAACAACAGGATCATTCTTTCAATTCGGCGGACATCTTTTTTGCTAGACCAAAAATAACAAACATAATGTCTTTGCATGCATGTCTGTCTGTGCTTTTATCTGTGCATCTGGACTGCAAATGATACTTCTTTTTAATCTTTAACAATCTTCAAGCACAGCTGCTAACCTCCTGTCTGTCAAGGAGATGACAACAAGGTCTCACTAAGAACCAAAACTTACTGAAACAAGCCCCAAATTTGGTCAGCAAATGAAATAAACAGGAAATAGACTGCATTCACAAAGTCCATGTCAAAATAATTTCTCAATAAAGGCTTTTCATTCAAAGACGAGAGGAATGAACTTGGGTCTGTACCACCATTCTCCTTGTTAAATTTAAACATGTCTTCTGCAACAAGAGGGTCTTGTCAGGATTCTGGCAGCATTTCGTATTCTGAGGGGCTTGAGGTCCAGCATCAACACTGACGGGCCACATCTTCATTTCATTAAATGAACGAGGCAGGCATGGCCTCTCATTTCAATCGGACTGCTTCCAGGTTAAATGGGGTTTGCTGATATACTTCTACTACCTGGTCGGATCAGTGGGAAAACATGCTGGCGAATATAATCTGACAAGAATCTAATTAGCTTTCCCTCACAACAGCAATAAGTACCTACAGTATACTGAATGATAATGAGTGTTTGGAATGGCACTTCAGCCCTGAAAAGAGTCAGGTCTTTCTCTTGTGCTCAGTTGAGCTTTGAACTTGTGACTTGAATGAATCAGTAGCATGTTCACAAAACCCATAAGATGTCGTCCAAGTCATTTAAAAGGCAAAAACAAACACAAATCTGTGTAACTGGTGTGTACTTCTACCTTTTATCTGTTTTTCTCATTTCAAAAATCGAATTGGCTCAATTTCCATGTTTTCACTCATCTTTACATCATCTTCCTCCATCTGTCTTACTTTCAAAACAACTCCAGCATGTAAATTCATGCTCCAGGAAATATCCAGTTTTTTACTGATGCAATATTCGTGCTGTTTTCAAGCATGTTTATGCATTTCATTAATGATAAAACAACTCCTTCTTACAATGTATTAATGTTTGTCTTATAGCTAATCCAGCAAATGTTATGTTGTATGAGGGCACACTATTTAAATATGATATTATTATTCTGAAAACGATGCTGACGTTGCATTGGCAACATACAACCTACAAATCACTACAGTGTTTACTTTAATATGTTGAAGGGACTCAACAATATGTTTTAATATGTTTGGGTTATTGACCAAATTAAAATATGGTTATTTTGACCCAGTGTCAGACATAAAAAGCTCAAGTTTTGCCATAAAGCTGTTACATATTTACTGCTAGTTCAAAAAACAATGTGCATACGATATTAACAACAATCAGTAACAAATAGTGACATTGAAATTAAAGAAAAAACTGGAGTAGATTATAACAGGTCGTGATTATATCATATTTTATTTAAAGTAGGGTCAATAAATAACCCAACAGCGACATCAAAAAATTAAGACAAACATTGTCTTGTTTGGTAGAAAATACACTTACATAATTCCATGTTCAAAGAAACCAATGATTGGTAGATGCAGTCCACCAAAGTTACATCAAATGGCACCCAGCACCCAGTCTATCTAGTGTCATTTTGTGACTAACAATGACAGAGATCCAAGTTCACCTAAAAGGGAAGTGGTGGAAAGAAGGAGAATTGCAACCAGTGACCAAACATTGACATTGAAACGTTTATACGCCAACAGATTCAAGCTGTTTCTGCTTCAGGAAAGAAAACTGACTGAAGCACAGCAGATTTGTTTCTTATCATTTGACTCTTACGCACCAAACTTCCAAGGACCCGAATGACCGTCGGGTCAGTTTCAATGCAATACAACAGAGAGAAGGGGCCATGTATGATTGGTTTGTTCCAGCCCGGCCTGGCTCTGCTGAGTGTGGCAGATAATTGGCTGATGGCAAGGCCCAAAAAGAGGACAAAACACTGATTTGATCGCTATCGACAGACGCTGGTCTGTCTCCATGCAACACAGCTGTGAGGCAGTGACATACGTGGACACAGCTGGATTAATCCAAGCTGTGTTTTGGTGTTATTGCCGTAGAAACCTGAATAAAAAAAAGCGGGGTGTCAGCTTGATGACCTCAGAAGGGGCTGCCTGTGTCTGATAGCAGCACTGAAGGAACTTTGGAAAGAAAGAAGAGGACAAAGTGGCACGAGAGAGGAAAAAAAGTAAGAGAATATATTGAAGCAACATGGTACATGAAACATTTCAGGTAAAAGCACAGAAGTCCTTTTCTCACAGCAAGTCAACATTGCCCTGAGTTGTCACATAAAAGGTTTGAAACCTCACCTATAATGAGAGTTAGCAAATATTGTTATCAGCATACAGCATGTACACAGAAAGAAATGACAAAGACTTTGCCCCCATAAACAGCAAAGACCGGTAGGATGTTCTTAACAATCTCAATCTCTTTGTAAAGAAATCTTAAGTGTGGCATTTTATTTCCCTTTAGGTGACTGTTTTAACAGGTCTGAGTAAGGATATCTTAACCAGTCTATGAGAAAAACTATAAAAGTGGAAAAATAGTGTGAAATATTAGCATGCAACATTGTCACTTTAAATTCTGGTCGAAAGACACATTCATGGCAAACAAAGTGTCACTTCAGATTTTTCACACATTTCCCTCCATTATAAACATCATGGAAAAAAACTTGGCATGGTTAGAATGTGAAAGGTTTTTCAAAAATAAAATCGGTGTCAGTCTTGTTGTCACTTGAGGTCAGAAAGGAGGTCATCTACGAGTGACAGGAAGTGTTTTTTTTACACTGTGGGAAAAAATGTGATGTAGGAGGAGCTTGAAGTTGTCCAGCGGTTTTGTCATGGCCAAAGAGTCGGCAGAATCCACTGGTTGTAAAGCCGCAGCAGCTCGTTGTGCTATTCAACAACTTCCACCAGAGAAGAGGAAGTCAGCGGAATCAGTTGCTGTACGTTTGGTGAAATTGAAACCATCAGTCTCATAATTAACTATTAGTACGTACATCCTGTGTCTACTGTTTTAAAAAAAAAAAATTTGAATTGTTATTTATTTTTCTTTCTTTTTTTGGCAGATGCAAAAATACACTTGAGGCATGCAGCTACGGCACAATTAAATATTAACCAGGTTTTATCAATGTGATTAGAAGCTCCTATGTCATGTGAGGAACAAGTTTAAAAGGAGTGGAGAAGGCTCAAAACACTGCAAGTAAGGAAGACTAGAGAGAGTATGTGGACTGCAAATGTTAAAACAATCAAGCTGTAAAGGAGTCACTTGAAAAGCATAGTTCCACTCTCTTTTTTAAGTTTCTCCTCTTTCATCTTCCCTCTGTGCCAACTATTGAATCTCGCCTTTATTCATCTCACGCTTTATCTTTCCCCATCAGCCTTTTCTTTCTCCCAGTCTTTCTTCAGTCTTGGTGATATCGAGCCTTACAGCTCGGCCCTTGGAGAAATCAGGCAGTTTTTATAGCTGAAACATTCTAATGGGCTCTAAAAATCCAAGTCAATCTTTTTGGGGTTTTTTTATAGGAAGAGGCCCTGGTGTACTTGAGCAACTTCATCTTGATTAGGATGCAGCGCATGCTACTGTAGTCCCTGCAGATGGATGCTTGAGCTGAAGGTTCAACATTCTGGCTTAGTTGATGACATGAAGAGTGAGTGTGTGTGCGTGTGTGTGTGTGTGTGTGTGTGTGTGTGTGTGTGCGTGTGTGTGTGTGTTTGTGTGAGAGAGAGTGTAGAGAAAAGTCAAAGATGTGAGAAGTGAGAAAAGCACCATGTCAGAATCTGCCATTTATACTGATTATACTGACAAATTAATTTCTTTAACAAGATTTTTGAAACTTATGATGAATTTATTGAGCCTGTTGCTGGCTAAGTTTAATGTCAAATGTTAACAATGTTAGCAAGTATTATATTACATATTACTGTACAGGAATGTTAACGATGCTGTGGGACAAAAGCCAATAACTGTTCTTAAACGATGTTAAATGGTGGCATAATTGGAAAGTGAACGTTTGAAATATAATAAATAAAATATATATGAATACTGCTCTGATGTTCTTATGTTAACAATGGATCAAATGTGTAACGTGGGGACCAGTTTCTTGATGGGAGCGAGGCAAATAAGACATTTTTACATCCAAATCAAGTCAATATCCAAACTGCATTACTGATCTGTGCAGTACAACACGCAGAAAACTCAATGTATGTTAGCAATCTACTTTGCCAGGAACAGATAATATTGCAACTCCAGACTAGTTGTTCCATAACACACAACTCCATGACTCTTTCTCTCTCCCGTTGGTATTTCTCATCGCAGAGATGAAAACTCTGTCAGCCTCGGGCCATGGTGCAGTAGAGGCTCAGTGTGGTTCCACCTCCTCCTCTTAATGCAGCTCCCTGCCTACATCCCTCCTTAAATCTTCCTCTCTCCATATACATCCCCTCGCTCCACAGGACCCCAGTCAAAGGCATCGTCCTCGGAGGTGTGTGTGTGTGTGTGTGGGGGGGGGGGGGGGGGGGGGGGG
>NW_022280034.1:8168130-8200740 GCF_004355925.1 Anarrhichthys ocellatus
ATGTATGTATATACCATGTAATATTCACACGTGAGGAAAAGTGAAGCTTTACAAGGCTCCCCAGTCTTGGCTTGATGAGAAAGAAAGCGACAGACTAGAAGCAGCTGCTGACAAATAAAAACTAACTAGCAATGCCGCCTCGGAGTCACCCACATAAAAGCTTCTCTGCTTGGTTATTATCGCACAGATAAGTGGCCAGGAGGGCTGCAGGGAGAGTAACAACTGGTGAGCGTGCATGTGTGTGTGATTACAAGAGAGTACCATTTCCTTCAAAAGAGTACCTGGTGAGAGAAAAAAAAAAACTCCACACACAATACATGTCTTATCCAGAGCTCCTGTATCCAATAAACAAAGCCATGTTTGATGTGTTGTAAATGAACAGGAGCGAGACCCAGAGGGCCAAAACTCACACGGAGCGCTGCACTGCCACATATCAGGAAGACCGTCTTTCTTTCATCATTTTTATAGCCCCAGCTTCCTGAATTACCTGCACTCCACTCACTCCCCGTTGGCAAGTACAGCCCATGACACACACACACAAGTGAACCGGGAGACCCCATGCCAGCGCTGATGGCCTTCATCTCAGCCTACCTCTGCTGAGCTCATGGGAGGTCAAACCCACTGACTCCGTCACATCGTCATGCTATACTGTAAAGCGCCTTTTAAACTCTAACTTTCAACTGATATCACCCAAACTGCACAATTTATTTTGACTGAGAGTCATTTTGATTGACAGGATCCTGCCGTTCACAGACATAGGCCAAATAAAACACCAGCAGCTCTGAAACTATTGCCAGCACTGAGATACACATGTTAACAAAAGTGAAAATAACTTTTTCAGGATCAAGTGTTTTTTTGTTTTTGACACTACATCAAATAATACTGTGCAAACAAACATGTACTGCTGAAAAAAACATGACCATAAAAATGGTGGTGCAATTGGTTGAAAGCTAATTTTATATTATTTAGTTCATGCAGCAGAAGCTGTCTGAATCAGTCCTAATCTTCCTGCCAAGACAAATCAACAGGCCGACAGATTCAGTTTTTTAATAAGTTGCTAATTGTCAAGCGAACAATCCACTTCAAAAATGTCCATCAATACATCTGTCAGTCTGCCTCCATTTGTCTTGCATTTTATTTTTTCAGTGATCACAGAATCAGATTATTGTTGGAAGAAGACGGCTGACGCTGGAGGCGAGAAAAGGAGCCATCATCATCACAAACCCCCATCACTGCTTTTCTGGGTGAAACCCAGCTGAAAAAGAGGCTGCAGCCGGCACAGTGGATTCACCCAGACACTGGTGGGATCCATAATAACACGGAAAGCAAAACAAGCAAGGGCACGAGGAGGAAGGCACTGACTGACAAGGAAATTAAGATAACAAATATTGAGAGGATCTTGTAAAACAAAACAAAAACATTTCCATTTCCTTCATCGGAATATTTAGGAAAATTACACTTTCTTTTATTTCTATATATGTACTTGTAGGTTATTTAGGCTATTGTTCTGAAAATGGTGAAAGCAACCAATGAGCCATGAATTGCATAAAAAAAATGCTCCATTCATCTGTCTGCTGAGCTACTGAAGTACGTCCTCCGCTGCAACAATGATTCTCAAACATCACAGCCCAAAGGACCTCAAACCAAACACAGCTCCAGGTGGTTTCACTAATCTGATCCTCATCTCTGGCAGAAGGTGTGAGAATCAGCGACATGAGCTGCTGAAAAGTCGTTCCTCTCGAATGAAGCCTGCGTGAGTCAGGTTTGAGTCAAATGGAGCATATCCAGAATACTAAACAATGCCTCTCCTTGTCATTGGCAGCCCCCTGACTTTTCCCAGGTTTCCCTTCACTGTACCTCCTCCACTGGCTGCCTGTGGCTTGTTAGTATCTAATTCAGTGTCCCGGTGCTGCTGCATACAGCTGCCGAAAGAGTACACTCCAGTCTTTATTTCAGCCACACACACCGGCACATTCTACCAGGTGGAGGATCATTGCCCTGCGTCACTCCACCTGCCCTCAGATCTCCATCTCTCCTTTGAATTGCATTATCTTTACTCAGATCTACATGTCTTTGGTTCATAACTGGAGCTCCTGTCTTCAACTGATAGAAGTGATGTAGAAAGTGGAACCATTCTAGGTATTCAAAGCCTATCAGTTGATCAGAATCGAATTAATGCTGCAATGCCCACCTTTGAAAACCACTTTACAATATTGCATCATGTCGTATAGGCTATCCATTGCCACAAATTAGTTTCAACAATCAAAAGACGCACAACTCCTCCCGACTATTTGTCAAAATCACTGTACGCTGAGATATTGAGCATGATTAGGGCTGCAACTTCTCATTATCGATTAGTCGTCTAATGGTTTATTCTATAAAATGTCAGAAATGAGTGGAACATCCCCATCACAATTCCCTAGACGCAAAGATATTCAATTTACAATCTTATAAAACTGAGAAAAAGCTGCGCATCTTCACATTTGAGAAGCTGGAATATTTGCTTGAAAATGACTCAATCATGGGGATTAAGTTATTGTCTCTCATCTAATCAGTTATTCTTGTTTCAGCTCTCCGTGTGCTGGATAGATGAATGAAGAAACTGCAACAATGGCTATTTACTCTGGGACAGTGTGGGAGTAAACAGACGGGGCTGCCCAGTCAGCTGGAGAACAGGAATGCTGCAGCAAGAATTTCAAATTGTGGTGATCCCATTCCATTTAGACTAGTCGCTCATTGTTTTCAGTCCAGCGAGTCCACCCAGTTGCCTCACCCGGTCCGGTGGCAGTGAGGGGGATTCATACTGTGTTTATGCTGGTCCACATGTCATGTTGCTGAGCTCCAAAGATGACTAACCTCCCCTGTAACTGGCCTCTGTGCTTGTTTTCTTTACACGATCAGACGGGCAAGGTGAGGTGCAATGCATTGGCCAATCATTCTACTGACTACATTCAAACTCTTTGTTTTTTGTCAATCAGGAAGTATTAAACGGCCTCGCTCATCCCTCTTGGACAAATAACCGCAGGCATTTGAGGAATGCTGTGGGAACAATGTTGCTGCTATTGGAATTCATCAGTGGCCACAGTGTAAACTATTTTATAGAGCCCACTTGGATGGCGGGGCGGTTATAGGATAAGCCACACATCCTCATTTCGTTGGTGACACAGGATGCATTCAACTCTGACTCCGAGGACTTGTTTCCCAAAGGCAGCTCACTATTGACATGACAGACTATTTTGGCAGGCTACCTATAAATTATTATACCATTTTAGAGACAGGTGACCAGGTAATATAAACTAAAATGTACTTATCAGGAGATATATATGTCTTTATATGTCCATGGTATGAAAACTTAACTAAAAACAAAAGTCTTTCTATCCGGATCTGGCAACATACAAAAGACTCTAATGCATCCAAAATCTATAAATGTCATATTTTGGTATATTTTTTTGAAACATTTACTGTCAAATACCTTTGTTGTAAAGCATTAATTTCCATGAAGAACCTTCATCAGCGATGACATGGACACGGACAAGAAGGCAGCAGCTCGTGTTATTGACACAAAGTAATAAAACAAAAAGAAATCCTCCTCTTACCTTTGTGCTTCTCCATTCCCTCGCTGTTTCACCTTGGTAGCCCTCGCTTCCCTCCTCTCATATAAATCAAACAATCCCAAAAAAAGTTTGCGGAGAAGTTTTCTGAGTGAAGGGACGGAGAAACTCTGCGGAGTGCAGCCCCGACGCTCCCGTTTTCAACAATACAACACTGACTGGCTGGGTCGAGATTTGACGCAACAACAGCGCTCTCTCCTCGTCTTCCTAATCTAGCTTTTTTTTGCCGCACCTCCTCCCGCATGCAGCATCCGCGCCGCAGCTCGGCTGCTCTTGGAAGAGTGTGTTTTTCAGGTGTCAGTCAGAGACACTCACGGTGAGGAAGAGTTTCACTCTGAGGGGGGGGGGGCATCTAGTCGATCTTCAGATTCGGTTTGTTTACTACTGTGAGTTCCTAAATCCTGGTTTCCAGACAAACACGTGAGATCTCTGACTGGTTCGACTGCAGATCTGTGTGATTCTTGACTGACATGTAGGTCAGATTGTATCTGTCAAAAACACAGTTAATCCGCAAATGAGTGTGTCGGATCAGAAGGAAACAGAGAGAACGGTGTCAGGATAAAACTAACATGGTATCGATGTTATTATTACACATATACAGTTAGTGACTTTATTAAAAAAACACTGTTAACGCAACAGAAAAGTGATCAGACAACCGTGGGAGCACCGTGACGTGGTGGAGGTAAGGAATGTCATGCAGTTTTACCGCAAAACGATTAAACCGCATGACGTGCATCCGAGTGCTTTTATATGAAGCCTCTAATTTGGTGAAGGTCTTATACAGTAACATACGGAGCGCAGGCGCAGTCAGCGCGATTGTGTGGTTGAGTAGCAAAAGCGCAAGACCAGAGAAACACTTAGTAAAGGTTATAGTTAGCCTATTATTGCCCCAGTCACGCTAAAGATAAGTGCTGATATATAGTGCTGCTGGTTAATGATTCACTCTCTATATGTGGCTCACTATCTGCAGACTGTAGGCCCTGATGGAGGGCCCGCTTCATGTCACTGTTGTTTGGTTTTACTCACAGGGGACATATATGACATCGAGGCACATGACAGTCCAAGTGTCCCTCTGTAGTTCCCTCGTGACGACGCCATGTGTTTAATTGATCACATGTCTGAGTAAAGTAACATTAGTCATGAAAGAGGGTTCAGCTCTTCAAAAACATATTCACCCATCCTCTAACGGGGCTGAGAAGACACCCCGAAGGACGGCAGCGGCCGCCGGGGTCAGACAAGGTCAAGATCCGAACTCAACAGAGGCTGAGGACACAACTAAGGACTTCCCTAATGTACAGTATTGTGACAACCCTTTCCACTGAAAACTGTGCAAGAAATGGCGACCTTTGTGATCTCACAACTTTGATGATGAATTATCATGAATAGTTTATTCATCAGAGGTGAAGTGTTCTTGCCCCTCTCTATGTGCCAAGATTTTAAGTTCTTTGTACAGACATTTTAACTTAAAAAAAGAAAAGATAATATTGCTAGTATTAGGCATCTACTCTATTTCTCTGTAATGCACACACATGCAGGCAACAAGCTTTCCTCTACTTTCCCATGACTAGTTCCTCTGAAGCAAATTAATTGTTCAAAGAGTGAAGAGTGTCTTGTTCAAATCCAGTGCACAGATTTTCCCAGCTTTGATTTCCACCTGTAACCCCATTCGTCACAAAGATACAAACATTGCCACTGGGGATCTCTCCTTTGCTGCGTATTGATGCAAACTCATTTCTGAGCGTTAATGGCAATATTTCTTCAGTGCACGTGTGCACCTCTGTGTGTGTGAATATACAACGAGCAGCAATATCCTCTGATCATTTTCTCAAGTGAAAATAGAACATAATGGTTCAAATTGAATGTGATTGGCGTGTTAGCGGGATTTTCTCGATGTCATAGCTTAAAATCTGTTTTTTAAATAGAACCTTTATGAATGTAAAGCTATTAGTATAAGACCAGGTTATTATCCATCTGCACTGTATTTTCCAAAAATAAGATGTTGAGTTGTCATTCTGAAGAAAAGTCTGGCTCTTGTGTCTTCTTCATTTATCGCAACAAAGGCTGATGCCATATTTATTCAATACAGTGGGACAATTGATGCTTTTTTGTTGTCTGTTTATGTGTCAACTTCCTGGCTCAATATTTTTGTGTTTGTTGTTATGCACAAATACAAAAGAAAACTTGCACTTGACCAAGTCTTTTCACCTTCTTCTAGGCCAACTGCAATGACGGCAATGATTCAGTTCTCCGCCTTGAAGCGGTGTCTATCAGTCTGAATCTGTGTGCAGACTTCACGGGTCAGCTAAAAGTCAACAGGTGATGTCACCGTTTTTTCTACACTTTATGGTATAGCCTTGAGCGAATGGCGAAAGTGTGAATGTAAGTCAGGCATGATGGCTCAGCATGAACTGAATACAAGGGTGGTCTGTCTTTGTCTGTCCGTCTACAGCAAAAGAGCTCTCTTCTTAATCCAGCAGGGGAATTCCTATTGTGCAGCAGACCTTTGTGAGCCCCTGGCCGTACGGGTGATTTCAAGTCTTCAACGTTCAGATTTGGATGATTTCGGGTCATCGTGCTTGCCCATATGTGTGGGGTATTGATGTGTAGGGGTCGAACAAGGGTGATACAAGTTTCTACGTGGGTCAGACACACTTGAACTTTACAAGATCACATTTTTGAATCAAAGGTGCAAAGATGGAGCGGGCTTCCCTCCTCTTTTCTGTTGGAGCACAAAGAGCATTCCTCAGCTGTGAATCAGAGGACAAAGGTCACTGACTCAACTCCATATTAGCACTGGACCCTCTTTGATTCAGGGGCCTTTCCCATGTTTGCACACATATACACAAACACACGATGCACAACCAATCCCCTGAAAAGAAACCCCCCATTTATTTAGTTATTTTCATCTAATCTAGTCTGAACCTCTTACTGTTAAGTCTGGGAATTTCCAAAAGAAAGTTGAATCCACTGACTCTGCTGTTCCTCCCTGTTGTTTTAAGAATGTTTAGACCAAGATTGCAGAGGGTACCGGCTGCACACTGCACCTTGTAAAGATGGCTCTCGTTTCCCTGCGCCACAGAGGTGCGTGCACCTGACTAAACGCCGAGAGGCTCTCCCGTGGCTTACGTAGGAGAGTGTTAAGTCATAGCGGGATAATATTGTCTTTAGTTCATGTGTGCTCAAGTTCACGGTAACCTCTGTGGAAAATAAACAGTGGTTCTTCAGATTTCAAAGTGTGTGCAGATGACTCATGGGAGAGCTGAGAAAATGTTGAGGCGATACCTTTTGTGACGGCTTAAATCTCGCCTGCCAGGTAGGTTGTGTTTGGGGAGGGATTTTTGAAGTCTGATCTCCTGTATTGAATAAGACCAAGCAGAGGACAAGTAGTTAGATAATTCCCCGAAATGCACAAAATACACTTATTGCCTTACTTATTTGTCACTATTACTAACATTAGATATTACATCAAACAGGATATATGCAGTAAAGTCAAATATGTTCATACAATCAAAGACAATCTCTCAACAGACTTTTATCTCAATCGACCATCTAGTGCAAATAACGATGAAAAAAATAGATAAATAAACGCAAAAATTCCCGTCTTCTAGTATGAATATTGATATTAGATGGATATTCTTGACATCATTTGGTGTCATGGTTGAATATTAATTTGCTCTAACTTTTTCCTAAAAAAACAGTATAAGCCTTTTGCTGAGAACACATTTTGTTGTGTCACAGAAAAGAACGGCTAAATAATTAAATCAATGATGGATGAATTCAATGTAGCTGCTTCAGTTTCAGGGTCTTGTGCATGCTGGTTCACTGTCACACTGTAATTACTACTGGGACATTTGAATAGAACGGAGCCATCGCTAACATTAACAGCTGTGCTTTATGAAACCTAAACAGTCAGAACAGAAACTTCAGTTACTCTTGCTCTAGTCTACCAGCACTGAACCAAAATAGTTTCTCTGGTGAAGTCTGTACCCCACTGTATTACATTCATGCCTGTAGTTGCTGTGCAACATTACCACCTAGAGGTGTAGATGTAGAAGTGTGGACGGCTCCAGATAAATGATAAATACATGTGGAGTTCTTGCATACTTGAAAGTTAATGATGATTTTTCTGTTATTTAAAGACATCATCTACTATATGAAAAGACAGAAGAAGAATAAAGCCCTTTTCATGTCCAACACTATGCCAGCATCCATCTGCCAATGAATCGGCATCTGTATGATGAACACAAACAGAGGCACATCTCAGATTTCTCTTAGCCCTGTTGCTTCACATAATGAAATACTCCACCAAAGCTTAGATCTGTCGGACTCCTCAGTTTGGCAGCAGGCATCACTCTGACTAGCCTCATCTCAGAGAAAGATAAGCAGTCTCTCAGAGCAAAGTACTGCATCTGATGTTAGAGCACGGTGACAATAGAGCCTCCTCAAACACATGAATGACGAGAGACTTTATAAAAAAGCTCCTTTTCACTCAATTGAATTTTCCTGAGATGTGCCAGGACGTCAAGTGGGATGTGAACATCATTTTCACAGACAAATTTACATGTAAATCACGTACTCTTTAAATACAGAGGCAGAAGTTTAGCCTCTTTGCTTTGGTTAAGTTCAACCAAAGGGCAATTGAATCTGTGAAAATTACCTCTCAGGAACCACGAGAGCAAATTTCATTTGTATTATTATTTGCGTACACCTTTTACCGTCCTCACTGTCATCTCACATGGGTACAGTGTTGAATGATGTGCTATTAAGAGCCAAGAATACAAAATGTATGAATATTTAGATTTTAACTAACACATAACTTATTTCACTTAATTGCATAAGTTGTGCTGTGTGATATTTCTTTTAACTGGACTGACCACCTGCCTGCTTTTGACACTCAGTGTCTTAAACAGCAGAGCATACATCTAATATTTACATAAACATAAACATATAGGCTATTTGCAATGTATTGTTTAATTTGTTGAATATTTGCAATAAACCACCCAATGCTATGGTTCATATATTGTTAATATACTTTAAATTTTAACCAAAGAAACAAACAACAAACACTTTTGCATCCGTTTTGTTTATTTGCACAGTCTGAAATTTAAAAAAATGATACAACCAAATATTAACAATGGAAATTAATGTACAAGTAGAGGACAAAATACTGGAAAGGTATGACTAGCCTACTTGTAGTTGAATAAGATTTCATGATATACATGACATAAAAAACACAAAACCATCACACAGAGCGTAAAGTCATTCTGAAATGTTCTCGGTTTGACTTTAAGGAAGATGTAACCAAATGAGTAAACAGTTCCGTAAGTTAGTACCGCTGTATTTTATTGAGAAGTGCTCTCTGCTTGTGAGATATTTAAAACACTTCAAGGTCCAAGGACAAGGACAAAATGGCCTATGAACCTAAGTTTGGAAACCTTTGACCTGAAAAACTTAAAACACATCCAGCTTTTAAATGCCGCATAGAGTCGTCTGGTGTTTTTTTTTTTTTTTTTTGACACTGTACCTTTAAATCGCACCCGTATCTAGTACGCATGCGCATCCTCTGTTTAGTTTTCTCCAACCTGATAAACTGTCTAGTGTCGCTGCGCTAGCAAACCCATCGGTTCCCGGGTTCTTGTCATGTTTTGAGAGCGACAGCGGGGCTTTTTCTCCACGGAATACAAGGAAACACCACCGCACACTGCTGTCAATGAAGCCAACGTCTGGAGGAGGCTAAAATTTCCTGCGGGAACAGACCAGGAGGACCAACAACAGTTCAAAGTATTTGCTCGATGCCCCCCTCCAGTCGGCAAGAATAGCCTTCCAGTTCCCACATCCATGTTGACTGCGGCAGCCTTCGCACTGGGTCCAGGGCTACGACGCCACAACCCCTTTGTTCTTCTGGGCCAAAGATCCGGCTAAATTGTACCGGTTTTGTGGAAAGCGCCGTCGCATGTTGCAATATACATCCCGGTGTCGGTGTAACGGATTGTTTACGCGTTAAAATGGCTGCTAAAATGGCATTTGGTAATAGAGAGTAGAGGGCTCGATCCAACGCAGTAACGTTACGTTACCCAGCTGAGGCCAACAACTGTAAATAAGCTACGTATGCTAACACATTATGTACCAGCTAGTCACAGTATTCAACGAGTTAGCCGCTTAATTGGCTCAAATAGATGCTCGGCTCTTTTTTGGGTAGGTTCTTCCCAGAAGAGGAAGAGGGGATTCCTCCCACTCCAAGTCTATGCATGCGGTTAAACAAGCAGCCTCTAAAGAAAACCTCGAACGTTACGTTTTTGCAGCCGGGCTTAGCTTAGCCGTAATGCCAATATGCATAATAATCAGCGAATATGCAGGACTTCTTTGTTGTAAGTGAAGCAGCCTGAGTAGCCGAGGCTCTCTCCCCCGGAGCAGACGTGAAGGCCCCGGGTCTTTTACTCGGCTTGGTAAACATGCATCCCGGGGGGAAATGTAAGACGGAACTCTTTATGTTAGGACCCAAACCAGCTCCCCACAGCGATCTGCGGGGCCTCAACAGATACCTGGTGGTCTATGTTTTGTTTTACTTTGTGCTGGTCACTCACGCGTCCCCGGCGAAACCGTGCGACAAGAATTGTGTCTCTGGGAAATGTGTCAACGGATCGTGCATCTGTGACCGAGGATGGGTCGGAGACCAGTGCCAGCACTGCCAAGGGAGGTTCAAGTAAGTGGCCATGCACTTAAAGCGATTCCATCTTTTACTAGACACCAGATCACTTCATTGTTTGTCATAACTATCATCATTCAGTTTTTAAAAAATGGTCTGAGCCACTCAAAGTAGGTTAGGAGCTGATATAACCCAGTAGTGTTTGTTTTCCATTAACGGTGTCAGTGGAGATCACTCGGCAAACGGACCACGTTAATGACAAAACTGTCTCAAATGACAAAGTTAAACCCCCTTTTTACACTTTGAATCAGTTAACAAGCCGACTGTTGCTCAAAACTTAACTTTACTTTTGAATGAGCTGCTAGATGAAAGACCTGTTGAGCTCAGTGCCTGGAAGACACAGGGTTTTATTTCTAATAAGTATTAATATGGGACAAGAATACTTTATTAAAATGCTTGGATTCATCACTAGCCAAAGCTTTGATAATGTGAACCCACAATGTTATATTTTAGGTTCTGATACAGGTAATTATTTGCATCATCCTTGATTGATTGGTCTATAAAATGTTGGAAAAGGGCCCATCAAGCTTGACTGACTTATTCAAATTACTTGTTGTGTTCGACTTAAAGTCCAAAACATCGTTTCTCTCTTTGCCTGTAGCCTCCTTCAATCCTTCAATTAGTTGTTTGTGATGTATACGTGTTCACTTGAGATACAGGCATGTATTACCCACATGTCCGATCCAATCTGCACATGTAAGCATGGACCATGCGACGTTATAGTGACTTCCTGCCAGAGGCGTTTGCATTAATTACAAATAAAATCCTTAAAAGACTAATTTTCTTAAGCTTTTGCCAGAGAAAGGAGCCTAAAGTCGCTTTGAGGAAAAAAATTCTGCAACTAATTGCCTTGCAGCCTATATGGTGATGATGTCTATTGTTCCTAAATTGGAAGAATATAGGTTTTGATCAGCACAGGTACATGACATGTCAATGTCAAAAAAGTGCAATTCGTTTGCGTTTCACATAAGTAATAGGGAAATATTTCAACCTAAGAATAAACGTCAAACTGCTGTATAATAATATCTGGAGTGTGACTCTTGACAGGAGCAATCTGATGGCTTTTCAGTACACCTGAGGTGACTCTGTGCTACAGAAGGCTTTGGTCACAGTAATTAGCATTGCCGCTGATGTGTCTGAGGTTTTGTATGGGTTGTCAATGAGGCATGTTGTCGGGGAATAACCTCCCCTTCACCTCGAGGCAAACCACTAAAATGTTAGATTTGAACTGTTCGGCTCTTCTGCAGTCAGTGGAACGGGTTAATACATGACCAATTAAACACGGCTGCATTACAAGCTGTGGCTTCCCTCAAAAGGACCGGACGTCACAGTGGCCAATGGGAACGTACTGTCTTGAAATGTTCAGGGACAGACGCAGCATAGCATTTCCCTGGGAAGTCCAAAGTGCTGCATGTAAATTTCATCACTCTTGGATGTCTGCGGGGCTCCAACTCCAATGCTGGCTGCACGCTGCTGGGTGTTTGTCATCGAGGGTTCACCTCGATCAACAGTCTTCGGATAAAGACCATCAATCTGTAGATGCACCTCACGCATATCTATCATAATACCTTCTTTTATAATGCGAGTTGTAAACAAAAAAACAGAACAATGTTTTTGGAAAATGTTTTCTGTCAGGTGTCAAGATCGTATCAAAAGCATAACATCGCCTCTTTTATGAGATTGCAACATCTTTAGGCCATTATCCTGTCAACAAACCTCCAAATGGAAAGTAATCTCGGATCATGTTACTCATCTAAAACAATGCGTGGACATAAAAGGGAATACGTTTCACTTTCTGTGTTACTCAGCCCGCCCCCGAGAGCCGGTATGTATCTGTGAAGCTTCCCGAGTCAGAAATAACAGAACCGGGGCTCTCAGTCTCTCTGTGATGTCGAGGCCTGAACGGTGTCGACTGACAGATTCATGGAGTCTTTGTCTCAACTTTGACTTCCAAAATGAGTTTTTTTTTTTTTTAATCAAAGTCTAATCCGCTGCAAAACCAGAAAATGCGTCGCTGTGTCGAGAAAATAGTTTTGGGTTATCCGTCTTCCTTGTGATGTGGGACAGTGATGCATTTCAATTTAAAAGTCATTTATCCACAGTGTACTTCATTTGGGCTGTCTGCCATCCTCCATGCAGGTGTTTTTGTTTAATGATTTAGACATTTTTCAGTATTTCGGTTTCATCGTCATCTTTTATTTGTATTTTTTCTTTCCTTTCCATTCGTTGTTTTTATTATCTCCTCTGTCCTTATTTCCTATTACTATTATTAAGGGATGTTAGTTTAAGAAGAGAAAAATGGAAGCAATCATATTAATTGAACTTGGTATGACTTGCATCTGTCCTTTAATAATATATATATTCATCTATCATTGTGACACACTACTGTGGTCTTTTGTGAGATGAATATTGAAATATTGTCTGGAGGCTTTAGCAGAAAGGAGCAGCTGAACCTTTTTAAGAGACAGATGATTGGATGTTTCGGTTGACAGGGATGGACTTTAGGCGCTGACTGACTTTGAATGGAATGTAATGTGTGACACTGATGTCGGACATACGAGTTAGAAGACTTTGAACCAGGACACGAGAGCTGCCTCGTCTAAAGAGCCGGGTGCTTTTCATTTTATACTCGCAGAAACACTTTACACAATGTTTGACAACATCAAGTTACACAACACTTTTCAATGCAGGTGAGGATACACATGGTGTGATTTTGGAGCGTTTTTTGATGACCAGATGAACAGTGGGACCACTGAATAGATTTGAAACAACAATATACAGACATTTATTTTTTATTTCTGTATCTGATGTCTCAGAGAAACACAACACATTAGATGATCACTTGTGGTCAAAGATGCTCTCGCTTCCTCCACTTTCGTGGCCTTAACTTTCGTTGACAGGAGTAAATACAGACTGTGTGTGTGTGTGTAGGTAGCCTGTTTATTGCTACTCTTACATGTACAGTCATTGGAGGAACTGTCTGGATTTGAAATGCACGTCGACATGAGGAAACGTATTATTGCTGTGCTGACCGTGCTGACGTTTGTGATCTTTCAGGTTGACGGAGCCCTCGGGATACCTCACCGACGGTCCAATCAACTACAAGTACAAAACAAAGTGCACCTGGCTCATTGAGGGCTAGTGAGTACTTCTGTAAATTGCCATGTTCTACTGAGGCCAAGTTTAATTACGTAGCATAAAGTTTTTAAGGAAGTGTACTTCTGTAATGTTTACTACCTAAACCCTTATTTAATTGTTTCCTCCGCAGTCCGAATGCTGTTCTCCGGTTAAGATTTAACCACTTTGCCACAGAATGTAGTTGGGACCACATGTACATCTATGACGGGGATTCGATATATGCCCCCCTGGTTGCTGTTTTCAGGTGAGGGAGTTTAATACGTATCGATTATAAACAGCAAATAAGTATTGGTCGGGTGGATGTTTTGTTAAGACGTGGGCATGATTATGTGGCTGTTTAATTTCCTTTTCACCGAATGTCGCAGGTGTCTGGTCTTTCTGATTTAGCAGAGCGTCACGGCTTTGTTTCTGATGCCAATGAACGTTGTGCCCTTCTGTACAGCGGTCTTATCGTGCCGGAGATCAGAGGAAATGAGACGGTTCCTGAGGTTGAGACGACTTCAGGCTACGCACTACTACACTTTTTCAGCGATGCCGCCTACAACCTAACAGGCTTTGAAATATTTTACTCGTAAGTATCCAGGCGCGCCATTTGAGCTGAAACTACAAGCAAAACGCAACACGATATAAAACCTTACATTGTTTATACTTTTAGAGTTGGATGCACATTGAGGTTTGGTTTTAGGCCATAACCTGAAGACATTTTTCAGGTTTTTCATTGATTGATTTTAAAACTGCAGTTGGCCGTTTTCCAGGTCCATTTATTTCTCTCCCAGCTGCTGATTGATGGTAGAATGCTTCTGCGTCCCACATTTGAGAAACAAAGAGGCTGGTACAAGTGCTTTTTCTGCTGGACTAAAACCTGCAGCAAAAATCACTATTAATTGTTAGTGACCTGCTCAATAGTTTTTCAATTATTACTAATCCTTTTATCTGCCGCACCTTTTCCAAACGCTAGATGATACTCATTAATCTTCCCCAGTCTCCAAGTAAAAGTCTGTGAGCGGCCTAAATAGTGCAATGCCAGTTTTGGATAAACGAAACGCACACATCCTTCTGTGCAGGATCAACTCTTGCCCCAATAACTGCTCCGGCCACGGGAAGTGCACCCCCGGTAACTCGGCCGCCAGCAGAGTGTACTGTGAATGTGACAAGTACTGGAAAGGCGAGGCCTGCGACATCCCTTACTGCAGGAACAACTGCGGCAGCCCCGACCATGGCTACTGCGACCTCACCGGGGAGAAGTTGTGCGTCTGCAACGACAGCTGGCAAGGTAACAGTGAGCTCCGTCCAAATCCCCCAAAAAGATGTCCGCAAACTTCCGTATCCCAAAGAATGGCTTAAACCAATTAAGAATGTCATTGTTCTGGCAGAACACGTTTTTCTTTTTCCACTGTCAACGCAGTTTAGTCATCAGATTGTTTTGTGGAGACAAAAGATTTGAAAAGTAAAGCGGAAACAAACACTGACTGATGAATCATATGCAACATACTTTTGCAATCACAGGTTGTTAGACGCTGTCGCTCCTCCCATGTCTGCTGTGGCGATTGTGTTGGAAGATGTAATGAAGACCGCGTTAGCAGACAAGTGTGAACAGCTGTGTTGATTTGTGTCATAACGCTGATTGGTAACACGGCGATAAGCTTTGTGACAGAGCGTTATTATGTGCCGCCAGCTGGAGGGAAACAAATGCTTTCACGCGATGAAACTTGACAGAATCATTAGCAGAGGCATGCGTTGTTTTGTTTTTCTTTTTTTCAGCACGGCCTTCATTCGCACACACACGCAGTTTAACATATTCACACCTCCCTGCTGTCATGTTTCGGTTAAGGAGTGATCTTTTTGTTTAGGTCTGAGAACGGCATGTTTGCTCTTCAAAGTTTCTCTCGGTAGGAATGAAAGTATGCGTCCATCCCTGAAAGAGATTCGGCATCATTCGGTGCTTTGTCTAACCATAGAGCGGTTTCATTTTGGAAATGTTGAGCCATGAACTTCAGTTACCTTGTTTGTTGCCTCGATGCTGACATTTCTTTCTCCTGTTGTCTTGTAGGCCCAGACTGCTCGCTAACCGTACCTTCAACCGAGTCCTTCTGGGTGCTACCGAGCGTCAAGCCCTTTGGCACGTCGCTCGCCAGAGCTTCCCAGAAGGCCGTGGTGCAAGATAAGGTCATGTGGGTGGTGGGTGGATACACCTTCAACTACAGCTCCTTCCAGATGATTCTCAAGTAAGTCATAGCACAAGCATGTGTCCCTTGACAAAACCATAACCTGGCGTTGGGGCTACCTGTTTCGCTTTGTCAAAACTGGCAAGAGTGAGAGTTCAGGTTTCAACGGTGTGTTTTATGAATGTATGGTTTGTGCATTCACTTAGCTAAATTGAGAATTTAGTGAGCTGAAAAGGGATTTTATAATATATGACCAATGTGGGATGCTATGACCAGGTGTCCTGTTTTATCGTGCGTGCCCACAAACATTTATGTGTTCATCAAAGTGCAAAACTGCTACCTTTCGTGATTACATCAGCTGATCGTTGGTTAAAAATGAGTTGATGTGAAGGGACAGGCTAAGTGCTTGCAGTGTTTCTGCATAAGTTTTAATGCATTAATGTTCTGTTGCTTTTGGTCTGCAGCTACAACCTGGAGAGTGGCATCTGGAACACAGTTCCCATCAACAGTGGCCCTGTGCCAAGATACGGCCACTCACTTGCTGCCTACCAGGTAAACACGCACAGATATGGCTCAGTCTCTCCGAGTAAAAATAGACTCTATGGGAAGCTAATGTTAGCAGGAAGGAGGGAGAATTAGAATTTGGGGGCGAAACAGCAATACAAGTTTGCCCGCACCAAAAGTAAACCACACAAGTCACTTTCACTCTATAACTTTAACTGTAAGAAGATGAAGGAATTTCAACTAAACAGGCTTGTTTGAAAAGGTGCATTTTATACTATCTTTTGACCAAAGTTAGTGTTTCATTTCACTCTTATTACAGCATCATTTTCACTCAACACTCAACTCTGCTCTTTTCAGGACGACATCTATATGTTTGGTGGGAAACTGGAGGCGGGCTGGGGTAACGTGACGGACGAGCTGTGGGCGTTCAACGTGCCCAGTCGGACGTGGCAGCGGAGAAATCCCGTGGTTGGCCCACCGGCCCAGGCTCAGATCTATGCTGTGGAGGGTCACTCGGCCCACTGCGTTCCACTAGAGGAGGGCGAGGCCATTATGCTGGTCATCTTTGGCTACTCCCCGGTCTACAACTATGTCAGCAACGTCCAGGAGTACAACCTGCGTGAGTCACAACTTTAACAGACTGTTTGTTTTTTTCTCACTCTAATCAGCTCTCTCTGTTTTTTATATCCCTCCCATCGCATGAAAAAGTATTTGCTTGGGACTTGTATTTACTTTAATAAAGTACAAAACACGCAGCATCATTCGAATTAACAGCTTCCTGTCTGTGTGTCCTTGTCAGGGTCCAACACGTGGCTGGTGCCTGAGACTAAAGGCGCCGTTCCTCAGGGAGGTTACGGCCACAGCAGCACATATGACGGCGGCAGTGGTAGTGTGTACGTCCACGGAGGCTATAAGGCGGTGCCTGCCAACAAATACGGCCTTGTTGATGACCTCTACCGCTACGACGTTAACACCCGGACATGGTAAATCAACCACATGTTCATTATGCATTCATGTCCTTGTACATGACACTGTTTGTTAAATAGTTTCTCGTTACGCTTGCCCTTGAAACACTTGTCACGTGTGTTCTAGGTTCATTCTGAGAGAGAGCGGCTTTCCGCGCTACTTGCACTCGTCCGTGCTCCTCAGCGGCACCCTGCTCGTCTTTGGCGGCAACACGCACAACGACACGTCACTCAGCAACGGCGCCAAGTGTTTCTCCGCTGACTTCTTTGCCTACGACATTGGTAGGACTCTCGTATTATTCTGGACATCATGTTTGAGTGGTGACCTCTCCGGTGGTGTCAGTAGCTTGAATATATGTTCGTTAAAAGACCTTCTCTGTGTCGTAAGCACAGAGACAAAGCAGATGCTCCCTGACATATACCGTATATTGTGTTTTCCTTAGCTTGTGATGAGTGGAGGCTCTTGCCCAAACCAGACCTGCACAGGGATGTCAACCGCTTTGGTCACTCTGCTGTGGTCAGCAATGGGTGAGTCTCTCTCATTTCTCCCCCCCCCCTCTGAAGTTATAAAAATAGAACAGTCAAGTTTTTCTTTATTGTGTTCCTCCTTGTTTACACTCTGCTGTCACCATTTATTTCAGGTCCATGTATTTGTTTGGGGGCTTCTCCGGCGTGCTGCTCAACGACGTGCTTGTTTACCGACCCCCCAGCTGCCAGGCCTTCTTGGCAGAGGAGGGGTGTGTGAAGGCTGGGCCAGGGGTCCGCTGCATCTGGAGCAGAGGCCACTGTCTCCCCTGGGAACCCAGCATGGCTAATGGGAGCCTTACTCCTGCCCCATTCTGCCCCCCTAAAGCTGGTGAGAGAGAGACAATGTCCAAAGTTTTAAGAAATAATATTTCCAAGCCAATCTGCTCTTCCACACTTCTCCTTAAGAGTGACAACACAGTAATTTAGGCTCTCAGCTATTCTAAATGACTAACATGTTTTATGTTTATATTGTCAACTACATGCAAGCTGAGTGCCAAAGAAACTGTTTGCTTTCTTATTCCTGAGGAACTATTTCCATCTATTTAAAATGAAATACTTATTATGTATTCCAAAAAATGTGTGATTTTTGGACCATATAAACACTCATTACTGCTGTTGTACCTCTCCCTGTATCTTTTTCAGTCACAGTGGACGAGCTGTGCTACCGGTTCTCAGACTGCTCCAGCTGTACGGCCAACACCAACGGGTGCCAGTGGTGCGATGACAAGAAGTGCCTCTCCGCCTCCAGCAATTGCACCTCAGTGAGTGGTCCAACAGGGGGCGTCGGCGCTCTTCTGAAACACTCGCGCTCTGAAACTCCAGTTCAACTCTTCCTGATCCATCTTCAAAGCTTTAACCGTCCCGTCTGTTCTATTCTCTCCTCTCTTTTGTCCCTAGAACGTGAAGAACTTCGCCGAGTGTCCGGTGCGGAACGAGCAGGTGTGCAGCAAGCTCGCCAACTGCAAGAGCTGCTCGCTGAATCTCAACTGTCAGTGGGACCAGAATCAGTCGGAGTGCCACGCTTTGCCAGGTAAGATGGACGTCGGACCCCCAAGCATGTTTCCGTACGCACGAACACACACACCACCCTATTGAAGGCTGTGGTTTCATGAGAACAGAGTCACGTTTACTGTGTCTGTTTGTTGCTGTAAGTGTAGCACTTACTATTGCACATGATCTCCTTGAGCTCATGGGTGAAATCTGATGTAAGACTTAACGCGTCATAACACAAAGCAGTCACTTTTGTTGTGAGGTGATGTTGCGTTCACTGTAATAAATGCCTCTACTGACATTCAGACCCGAAGGGAATATTTAAACAGATATTTAATAAGTTTAGGATTTGTACACTGTATTGTAAACAGCATTTGGTATTTGCAGGGATGTACTTTCAAGATGTCAGCCTGATGTTGTTTATCAGTTTTGGCAGATTATTAAGTTTACCTCCCCCCCACCCGAATGTTGACTCAGACTGAATCTGAAGAATTGCTGCAGTCACTTTATCCATAATTTTCAGTTCGGGAAGCCTTGTCGCCTCGGGGCTTGTTGCAGCAGTGGGAGCTTCAAATCGTGTGTGTGTGTGTGTGTGTGTGTGTGTGTGTGTGTGTGTGAGAGAGAGAGAGAGAGATTCTGATGCCTGAAAGGGAGTCTCGGCACGATTCGTACACTTCAAATGGATACATGCCGCCATCCACTTGCACTTGCACACACACATCTAAATGAGAGCCACCATATTTTTTTTATGAGAAGCATTAATTAACTGGCAGTTTGGCTTCCAAAAATCACTCCATCTCTCCAAGGCAAATGAGTACGGATTACACTCCCTCTAAATCTATGACACACACACAGATACACGCGCACACTAAGTCCTAAATATTAGGCCCCTAAGGTTTGGAAGAAGAACTTCCTGCAATCTGATAGAATGGTGGCCCCGTTGAGCAGTATATATCAAACGATTTAACTTCTAGTTTAAAACATCAATAATTCATATTTTTATAACAATGTAACAAATTAGAGGTGTGAAGACGATGTGAAAGGGCTCCCTCGAAGTGATGCACCTGCTGTGTTATCACCTGAATCTACAGCCCACCACGCTGCTGTTCGCTCACAGAAGGCAGCTGTTAATGAAAACACTAGACGTGCGACGATACTGATACTGATAGTGATTTAGGATATCAGTCCGATAGGGACTCAAACATCTGGATCAGATATCGGTAATGGATAACGATTTTTACAAATAACAACTCGGTACATTTATATCTTTGGATTTATTTGGTAAACAATGTGTAAGTCAAGCCTGATGTTGTCTTGCATATAAAAAAATGTATTCCTGTCACTTTCATACAGTGAGGAATACAGCTTATTGACTAAACACTGGTACCGGATCGGTAATCGGTATCAGCCGATACCCAAATCTCAGGTATCGGTATTTGGACTGATTCAGTCGGGTCAGTGCATCCCTAGAAGTAGCAACAAAAACCCGCAGTACAGAACCTGCTGAAGAGACTTGCTGGTCAACAAAGTGGAGCATTTAAAGGCGAAATAATTAGATATTTGCTGAAGGAGTTGGTAACTGTTGGCTGTGTAAACGGCAACTGCTCTTGCAGTATTTACAGGTATAATCATGTCTATGTCTTACAGATTTAAAAGGGAAATAAACGGAGAGTAGGCCTATATTGTTACTAACATAATAACATCATCATACATCAGACTCTCTCCTTTTTCCAGCCCAGCAGTGCAGTGAGGGATGGAGCCAGGTGGGGGAAGCCTGCCTGAGGATCAACTCCAGCCGCGAGAGTTATGACAACGCCCAGCACTACTGCAAAAACCTCAACGGAAACATCGCCTCACTCACCACCTCCAAACAAGTGGACTTTGTGCTCGAGGAACTGGAGAAGCTCCAGCAACTAGACAAGGTAAATATAAATTTAATGCACGCGCCTGCAGTAAATACTGTATCAAATGAAGTCGGATACGTTGTCAGGTATCGTCAGATGCCGGCTGATTGGGTATGCGACTTACAATTTGGCGTTGAGCTGACAGAAGGGAACAGGGAGTGATTTTCTGCTCGTCGAGCCTGTCAGCAACTCATCAGAGTTCTGCTTTCGGAGATGATTTTCCTCCTGATCAGTTTTGTACATGCGCCGGCTCTGTTTTCCGTCTGATTGCAGCTCCGCTTTTAGCTTGTGTAATTTCTGTCTTTCAACCATTTTCCATCGAATTGTTTCCACTTTCCACGCAGACTACATGGTTTGTTTTTGACTATGATGCAATTACAACTAGACGAGAAATACAACAATGCTATGCTTAAATTACGGAGATACAGCACCTGACAAATAGGACTACGATGATCAACACCCCACTTAGTTTTGTTTTGCCTTGTTTGAAATATTTCATCCTTTTGTAACACCGTCACAGTTTCTTCTTTCTGTGTTATGTGACTCGCTGTCTGTAGCAACAATCGTAAGCACATATCTAAAGCATGCTGAGTCGGGTTTGCTTGTAGTTTTCACTTTGATCAGAGTATAGCTTTGAAATTCCTTTTGCTTTTTATACTGTGAATTTTAGTTTTTCCTGAATAAGCACAAATATATCAACACGTTAACGAGCATCTGTGATGCAAATTCAAAATGTGTGTATACGGAAAAGAACACGGAACGGCACATGGAACACAATACGGAATTTGGAACGGAACAAGGAATGGCACATGGAACACAATACGGAATTTGGAACGGGGAACGGGACACGGAACATGGAACACAATACGGAATTTGGAACGGGGAACGGCACACGGAACGGCACACGGAACGGCACACGGAACGGCACACGGAACGGCACATGGAACACAATTCGGAACACGAAACGGAACACGGATCGGAACACGGAACCTATACGGATTGGAACAGAATACGGAACAGGCATCGACCAGAATCCAAAATTCCCACACTGTAAAATGCTGCAACTTGAGAAGGCAGTTGAGAACGGCGCATGAATTATAGCTTAATTATGATTTGTCCCGACAACATCATAATTGAAGCCTCCTCATCTTTAACAGGAAAAGATGAAACGCTCTTTTGGGCAAACACTCACCTTCTCATCTCGCCACAGCTACACACATCCACCCTCGCACTGAAAGATAATTGTGGAGTCGACTGATGATTTTAGTTTGGCTGCTCCATTCATTAGGACGTCATTTGTTGTCAGTCTGCTGGGTTGAAGTGTTTGTTCCAAACAGAACCTTGGCAAGCCATTTCCCCATTACATTACAAGTTGAATCCTGAAGGCAAACAAGTAATCATATCTGTGAAATTATTTTCAGTCAACTTTTAATGGCATTCTTGGTTCCTCGGTATAAACAGCACGCCGGAGCAGACGGGGAGGCAGAGTTGTGATACTGTATCCTACGTTTGTGACTCGTTCGGTCTTCGTGTGTTTAGCCTTTTTTTGCCGTGTGTCCACAGCGGCTGTCTCCCTGGGTGGGCCTGAGGAAAATCAACGTGTCGTACTGGGGCTGGGAGGACATGTCTCCCTTCACCAACAGCAGCTTGCGCTGGCTGCCTGGCGAGCCCAGTGACTCTGGGTTCTGTGCCTACCTGGAGGAGCCTCAGGTGTCCGGCCTCAGAGCCAATCCATGCACTGCCACTGCCCACGGCCTCATCTGTGAAAAAGCTACCGGTGAGAGACGCTCGCATGTATATACAACATTAATATGTCACCTGTACAGTCTGAAATGGGGGGAAAAAAAGACTCATTATCCTTTCCTTTATTTCTGTTTTGCCCTCTCCTGTCCAGGAAACCCCAATCAGAGTACCCGTCCAGCCTGTAAGAAGCCTTGCTCGCTGCACACCAATTGTGCCAACTGTACCAGCCAGGCCATGGAGTGCATGTGGTGCGGCAGTACGCAGCGCTGCGTCGACTCCACCGCCTACGTCATCTCTTTTCCCTATGGCCAGTGTCTGGAGTGGCAGACTGGAGACTGTGTGGGTAAGTGTCTTTCACTGAACTTAATCTAGATGAGACTTCTCTGAAGTCTACAGTCTGGCATTAAGGTGGTCGGCAGCAAGCTTTCTGTAATAAGTCAATATTCATCGCTGCCAGAAAACAGCTTAAATTGGAAGGTGTTTGTGTCCGAGGGAAAACGGTATTGGTTTCCTGTGATTGGCTTTGGTAGCGTTTTTTTTTTTTTTTTTTTTTTTTGTTATGGCCATTTTTTTTTTTTTTTCCGCCCCCCCCCCCCCCCCCCCCCAACTGTTAGATTTCCCTGTTGACCGAGCTCCAGAGGGACTATCACTGTTAGCTGGCCTTAAGTGGTTTAAAGTCAGTCAGGAATCAGGGAACAGTTTCACACAAGGCTACAAACACCTACAACCAGAGAAACATGATAGGAATGGCTGCACATACAGTAATGTTATTGTAGGATTTAGGAATAGATGAACCCGAGGCCACTTTGACAACTTTATGGTATAGTTGCAGTGCAATTCGGTAATAATCCAAAGGCCTCAGTATCAGAAACAAACAGAATCAAAGTGCTCTCTTTTCAGGCAGTACCATAATTATATAATTCTTAACGCTCTAAAGATTACTGTATGTACATATCCATGTCATATCCTTGAATATCCTGAACATGTTTTCTAGAGTTCATAATTGAATGTGATAACTCATTTTATCCCCTTAATTCTTCATAAAACAGATTACAAAGAGCTTTACACTCAAAACAAACAATCCAAACAAGCGATGAAGAAAATCGCAGCAAAGAAAAAAGGGGATTACCTATCAGGGTTGGATAGATGGCGTAATAGGTTTAGATTCAAACACGAAACAATGTCTCGCAACAACAAAACACATCTCCTTCTTATTTGTTACCGTGTCCTAAAGTAAACTGAATAAGTACTGGACACACAGAGGTAAAGCAGTTAACAGTGTTTTCACCGCACAGTGGTAAGTTGATCAGAGAGATCCCTCACCTGAAGGCTGGTGCCGCTGTGCTGCGTGATGTATGAATTATCCCCGTAGTCGTGTCAGATCGTAACAAACGTCTCAGGTCAGTTTAGTGGGTAACAAATTTAGGGAGCTGAATGGTGCGGCCTGAAATTAATTTGTGTCAGCTGGTGTTGGGTTACCCAGAGACACTGCTGTGCGCCGTGGATATTTGTCTTGGAGGAATTTGTCCCTTTTTTTTTTTTTTGGCGTGAAGGACAGAGAAGGGCATCCTATAAATTCTTTCTTTTTCTCTTTTTCGTTCTGTCCGACTTCGCTCCTTCACATTCACTCTAAAAGTTTCAGTCACCACTTGAGTCTTGAATTACCTCGCTTACTTTAATTGTTTCCTCTTAGTGCATAGGGAGGCTTTCTTTATGCTGAGTACACTGCTTACATGTGCTTCAAACCACAGACCGAGGATAAATGGCCTGTTTTGGCTTTGAAACGGCAGACTGATTAACAAGAAAAAAAGAGTCTAATTTTGCAGATCTGACAAGTAGTTATTCTTTGTGAGTCACTAATGTTTGTTAGCTTTTTATTTATGGCTTTCAACTGTAGTTCTAGTGGTTTCTGCCGGTCATGATTCCGAACGTCTCCTCTGAGTCTGCGTAGCCATATCTTCCAGATCAAACAGTCAGACCAAACGCATCCCTGTCGCATCTCTGCCGCGAACACGCCGTCTATCTGTTTCATCAACAAAAAGCAAATCCCCCCCGAAGCTGCTTTTACTTCAGACAGAATTTTAAACATGCAAGGTCGAGTTGACTTTCTCTTTTTCCTCGGGGCTTGATTTGATCTTTGATAACAGGACCGGCCGGTGTGCTCCACTGTGTCTGTTGCTCCCGCAGCTACGCTGAATGTGACCAGATGCACTGCACAATTATTCTGTTAATTTTTCAAGCCAAAATGGCAAACGTTTGCATTATTGAGATGGAAGAAGTTGAAATGGTGCATCCCTAATATATGGTGGTAAAATGAATCTCTACATTTTGGACTGTTGGTGGAATGATGTCACCTTGGGGTCCTGGGAATTTATGGTTTGTAATTCATAATTTTCACAAAGGAAAACAAATCATTACTTGAGAAAATAATCTGCAGATTATGAAAATAACCACGAGTTGCAACCCAAGCTGAGAGACAGCTGTTATAATAAGAGCAACCCTTTCTGATTAGTTTGCCATCTGTTGATTGCAGGGTGCGTTAAAAAGACACGTCAAGACACAGAAAAAAACACAGATATTGAAGCGGTCGAGGTCGTCATTTTGATCAATAATCTTTGTAGGCTCTGGAGGCAGGAACACTTTGCGAGCAGCGCAACAGCCCGCAGGCGCAGTTTAAAGTAAATGTAACCACAGGAGATGTTTGGACAGCAGAGTGGATGTAAAATAAACAGATCTCATAAAGTCTGAGCCTCCAGAGTTTTACCTTCAAAGACATTTTCATGTCATTTGTGACTGTCTGCTGAAAGTTCCACATTTTAAAATGCAACATAAAAACATTCAGACCTGACATTGCTGTTGAGAGACTCGGGGGGTCCAGGAGTACAGGTTATATTTGTATAACATACACATGCTTGGCTGTACAGACCCAGTCGTAATCACCATCCAATTAATGCACCGGCTCCAGGCGCCACATCCAGTCATTCGTGCTCACACATGTTGATTGTCTAATTCCATCTGGATTTAGTTTTTATGGCAGATTTTGTATTTCAACATTACTTTTGTTTTCTTGGCGAGACAGAATTCTTCGTCCTCCTGCTTCATTTCCTTCGACTGGTATGCGAGCGACAAATCTGCCACTTTGCGTCAAAACAAACTCAAATGGCTTTTCAGTGCTTTTGTACTGATTGTTCTCGCGTTGTCATGGTTTCACATCCATTAGCGGAATAGCTGGAGATTTGTTTGACATAAACTGAGGTAAAAGCACTCAGTGTTTGTCTCCCCCCCTCCTCTCGTGTGTCTATCTGGCAGGCAAGTGGCGGCGCTGAAACTTGTCACGCAATTTAGTCCCCAAACCCCCCCCCCCCCCCCCCCCCCCAACTGACACAACAGCATTGGTCCTTTTGGTTCAGAGCGAGGTGCCACTTCACACATCACATTTAAACCTCTCATTGAACTTTTGCTCAAGTCCCAAACTTTTCACCGGCCCTGGTTTCTGTCTCATCTCTTGCCCTCGTCTCCCCTCAATCAGCTGTTAAATGCTCAGCACTTGCTTCTTATCGTCTTATGGGCTCTTAAATCTGTTGTCCTGGCAGCTCATCAGATAACCAGCTTGTGTCTTCAGTGCAGAGCACATTAATGCTCCTTAATCTGCAGGTCCTGTTAAACGCTAAGAAATGACTGAAGTTGAAAATACAACCCTGAAAGCAACATCCTTCAGGACTTTTGTTTACGGCAACATTGGGCCTTGTTGTTACAATTGGCAGCCTGCTGTTTGTTTCAAGGCGACTACACAGTAAATACATTTTCAAATGAGAGGGAATAGACAAATGTGGCAAACGAAGATAGAAAACACTTTTGGATTGAAATCCTTGAGCAGAGGAGTGCAGCAGGAACGGAAACTTTCTAATATGGTAAGAAAGAAATACAAGTCTCTCACCCGTCTCTCCTTCAGCCCAGAACTGTTCAGGCCTGCGGACATGTTCCCAATGCTTGCAGCAGCCCGAGTGCGGCTGGTGCGGCGATCCCAGCAGCACAGGGAAGGGCCTCTGCACGGAGGGGTCCTACCGAGGGCCGATGAAGAGGCCGGCGAAGCAGGGCCAGCCGATCCAGTCCGGGGACATGATCCTGGAGCCGGGCATCTGCCCCAAAGACAAGGGCTACGAGTGGGCCTTCATCCACTGCCCCGGTAAGGGATCCACTTCCTGGTCAGGTCATTTGTCATCAGTGTATCTTGTGTATTGACTGTCATGTCTTAAGTTTCAAAAGATGTTCTTATCAAGGCTTCTTGTTACAGCTTCCCCTATGCAACTAATCCCTCCCTGCTGACTCTATGCAACCTTATGCTCGTGTGCCATTTAATGCCGTCATCAAGCCCCAGTCATACGACCACGTCATGTGAGACGATGACATAATCACAGCTAGCTGTAATATGAGAATGTGCTCAGTGGTATCAGTAATGTGTAAAAGCCTTGATAAATCACGTAAAAGGGTTTGAGTTACTTTTCCTTATTATGGGTTTAAGCCTTCAGGTGCACACCTTAATGTGTCTTTAATTCCATGTTTCACTCTCAATGGTGGAATTAATCATAACAATCTATATGTACTGTGGCTGAAAATCAATACAAACAAGGTTACTTAAAATAACCACTTATTTGTATATAGCCTTTTTCCATTAGATGTTGTATCTGTACAGAAATGCAGCTTCATTAAAAGTAGCAGCCATTATAATTATTTTAAAAGGCCAGTCTGATTAAATAGTAATTTAAGATGACATGGCAGGCACGAGCTACTGACAGCTCTGATGCGTCTGTGGCTTTTCCAGGAAGCAACAACAACAACCCTAGGTGTAAATTTAGTTGGGCTGGTGTCAAATCCTATCTGCTTAGTAGCTACAGGGAGCAAGATCAAAATGATTGTGTGACTTGGACACAAACTATTCAAAACTAGCTTGCAGAATGACGGAGAAGCTTGTGACCGCAAGCATGTTGGCAGAAATCATCATTAAAAGGAAATTAAATAAAAATCCATGTTGGTCTTGCCTTGTGTTAGCTTGCGAGTACAACCAAAAACGAGGTTAATCAGTATCTGACATTTTATTTTCACTCGTCTACTAAATATGTAGCTGAAAGGCAGACCGTTAACCCTGACGTTACATGAATCCATAACCGCTCTCTGTTTCATTCTCAGCGTGCCAGTGTAACGGCCACAGCACCTGTGTGAACGGCAGCGTGTGCGAACATTGCCGGAACCTCACCACTGGTCCTCACTGCCAGACCTGCATGCCCGGTTATCACGGAGACCCGACCAATGGCGGCAAATGCCAGGGTGAGTTACTCTGCACGCGTGAGACTTAATGGTTTCACTTGATATCCTTTTGGTGAAGCGGTCAAGTCACGTAGTTTCCCCCCCCCCTTTAACTTATCTTAATCATCTGTATGCATTTCATTTAAGCTGAACAAATGCAACAAATTACATTCTGTGTTATTTTATTTGGACCTGTGTGTGTGTGTGTGTGTGTGTGTGTGTGTGTGTGTGTGTGTGTGTGTGTGTGTGTGTGTGTGTGTGTGTGTGTGTGTGTGTGTGTGTGTGTGTGTGTGTGTGTGTGTGTGTGTGAGTGAGTGAGTGAGAGAATTAAACTGTTCGAGGACTATTATTAAGTTACTGAATTCTAATTGGTGCATCGTGTGATAAACATCCAGTAATACAGCATCTTAACCAACAGAGGGCACTATTGTGTATTGATAAGAATTGGTGACGGTTTGTCTGTCCCGTTTGATTAACGGGAATATTCCTCCAGATGTTGGTTTCATAAAGTGTTGACAGAAAAACAAGGAAAAGTAAAAGAGGCATCTGGTCTCCGTTGGTTTATTTTGTTGCTGTGTTAACTCACCAGCCTCATTAAAGATTAACTGTTTTCCTGACATGAGAGCAGATGTGAAAAGCGGAGGTGAAGCTGAAGATCAAATACTGACTTCTTGTGTTTCTGTGTTTTCTGTCGCACTCTAAAGCCCTGCTTTGCGTCATGCATCGTAATTGCGGATGGAGGGAGAATACACACACACACACACACACGTACAGGACGTTGTGAAAGATTGACAATATAAAAGCATGATACAAATTCCAACACATATCCACAATGATTTAATTGTCAGGGTGTGGTGCTCGGGGTTTTTTTTTTTTTTTTTTTTCCCTCTGGATATAAAACTGCTTCGATTGAGATGTGAATCGCACATAATGCAGATTTATTATCCGTGTCTCCTGCTCGCTGCAGAATAAATTTACTTGGGAGTGACTGCGAACCATAATTTATACGGCATTCATGTTTTCAAAGCAAAAACACACATAATGCTTGCTGAATTTAATGTGGGGAATGAGTGTAAACAAAGGAACGTGCATTTAAGTAAATATGAAATGACTGTGCGTTTGATAGCAGTCTCAGGGTATTGGTAAGTAAATATAGATTGAGTGGTTCCATGTCGAGAGGAGCTTTACCCACACTGGCCCCTTATGTGACATGAATAGCATTCCTGAGAAATTACATGGAAGCTATTTGAACTGTCAGACTGTGAGCCACACACACACATCTGGGAGCTTTATGCTCTCAGATACCATCTGTCAATGCATTGGCTATATCTGTAACCCGTAAAGTGAAACTACTCAGGTGAGCATCTGTGACGGGAATATCCTTCTCATTCTTTCGGAGCCTGAGGACAAAATGACTCAAAGTCATTATGTGTCATTACTGCATGCAAATAGACAGGGGACCCATTGCATATTCAATGTTTGTTTTACGCACGGCGGGCACGTAGCAAACCCCTCCCGATCCATTGTGGCTCGCACACAGTAAGTACAACTAACTCGCTGTTTCGCCAGCTGTCAATAACAGGAAGTGCAGAAAGAAAGTGCTGCGACTCTCAGTCTAAAAGCAGTCCTGTCACCTGAAATATTCACATGTACCATCTCGGGGAAATATGCTCGAAGAAGTTTCAGCACTGTGTCCACTGACCCTTCTGTAATACACCGTCTCATTGTTTTAAAGCTCTGTCAACTGAATAGGAAGAGGTGAGGGTGTTTTTTTTTTTTTTTTTTGGAAAGGCTGCCACACTAGAAGCACTCTTAAGCAGTCAATTCACACATGTGTTTGTATTCCACACGCACCCCAGTGCCTTGCAGGCATCGTGGTGTCCTGTCTGGGGGGCAGATTTCTCCATCATGTCTCAGACTTTCAGTTCAGCCAATCTTTTGGGAAATACACTTGTTTGCCATTCTTACCCAGATGAATATCCGTTTCATCGCTGCGTGTTCAGTAGAGCAGAAGAGATGTCGGTAGCTTAGCACAAACACTGACTGAGTGAGTGAGAGTGAGAGTGAGAGAGTGAGAGTGAGAGAGATAGATAATGTGCCCTTAGGAGATACAGAAGTCAAAGCTTTAAACTGATGTAGGAAATCACTAACTGGGTGCCAGCACATACACACCTCACTTATCATTTGCTTTGTTTTTGTTTGATGCTAATCAACAATGCGTCTGTTCTCTCTCTCCTCTCTTTCTATCTGTGTTTTGTCGCCTCCTCCAGCCTGTAAGTGTAATGGTCACGCAAGTGTGTGCCAGGTGTTGACTGGCAAGTGCTTCTGCACCACCAAGGGGATCAAAGGAGACCAGTGCCAGCTGTGAGTACCACACACACACACACACACACATTGAAAAAAGTGTCTGGCAGCTTTGTAGTTTTTTCAGATGGTTGCATTCTCCTGCATTTCATAGTGTCGCTTTTTATTAGCAGCACATTGGGTCGTGGTTAATTTCACCCTGTTTCCAAAAGTTCAGGCCTGCAACAGAGAGGTGAAGGGAGAGACGCAGCGTTAATGTTCCAAATGAAATTCACTGACTTGAGGTAATGTCAATCAAAAGTGTGTCTCTGGGCGGCCTGTCATCGGGCCAGTAATCACTTGGGATGAAGCCACGATGAAATGCTCGGGGCTATTTTAAGGGGAACCCGTTTTGACAAGTGAGACTGATGCATATAGGAGGGTATTGTGTGCCGTTTGTGATATTTTGCCAAAAATGAATATTGGTTCTGAGATTTCAAAATATTTCTGAACAGCTTCTGTTGTTACAGAGTTAAAAAACTCTCCCTGGAGATTTTAAAGAGGATGTATACAGATTCAAGAAAGATGGAGTTGGCCCCTTGTTTGTGATTTAATATAATTGGACACAATTATTGATAACGTGGCATTGACACCAATTACAATACATCATAATGGAAGGTAGAGACACAGAGGGGTTTTCTTTTCCAAAATAAATCCTCAATATTGAAGAGCTGTCCCGGATAAGTAAGAAAGACACTGGGAAATAAGTATGTACACATCAAATGGAATTGATTTTGAATAGGGCTGAATGATCAGCTCAGGAGGTAGAGCGGGTCGTCCACTAACCGGTTCAATCCCCGGCTGCTCCAGTGTGTGAATGAGTATTAGTTCACGTCCTGGTGAGCAGGTGGTCAGTGATCAGTGTATGAATGTGTGTGTAAATGGGTCAATGTTGGCATGTAGTGTAAATCACTTTGAGCGGTCAAAAAACTAGAAAGGTGCTCAATAAATGCAAGTCCATATATATATATTTATTTATTTTGAAAAACATACTTTATGTGAGTTTTTTGTTATTACAGAATTAATTCAATTGAGAAAAGTTCACGCGCTAAATGGATGTTCTTCATATCAATTCATGCATCAGGTCATTTCAACATGACATGAAAGAGCAGTTTATCTGTTGACTCTATCTGTTGGTCACACTCGCAATATTAGTCTGGAAAAAAACCAAAACCCAATTAGATTATGTTCCCATATCGTTCAGCCCTTGAATCTGGAAATTGTCTGACTTTCAGTAACCCTTTTGTTTTAATTATGTAATGGGATTCATAGACTGTGAGGTCACAGTTCAAGAGCATTGATTTCTGATCAGTAAGAGCTGCTCTCCTCCGTCTCATGCGGACGATTGGACCCGCTGGTATAAAAACAGAAAACCACCAGTTGGCATTATTGGCCAGTAATGCCACCTCCAGCACAATTTCTGCTGATGCGGTGGATTCCTCTGGTGTGGGCGGACCATCTCCACTTAGCTGTCTGCTTTCCCAGTTGTAAGCAGAATAGACTGATGTTTTTTAATACCCCTAATGCAGTAGGAGTTACGGAGGGGTCAGTGGCAAAATGCACCCACACACCATGAGTTTTTCCTCTAAGATCACATCCCCGAACTTCTCTAATGCTGGATCCAAATCACACGATCAGGTTTGTGTTCGGGTTTCGCCATCGCTACGTGTTTCACACCGCATCTAAATTAATCTGAAAAATATCAGAGCAGTTTATCTGTATGTGAAGCATGTGTTTGTATTCGCCGGTGTGCACAAGAAAATAATCCTGCAGCATTTTCATACAACTCCATTTTTAAACTTTAGCAATCAAATTTGCTGTTCTAAACACTCAGTATCTGCCAATATTGTTTTCTTTCTCAGAGAAATCATCAAGTGCGCACGGATCAATACCTGTTACACCATTTGTGTGAGGAGCAGTTTAAAAAAAAAAAAAAGGAGCCAATAAAACAAAGTTTGTAGTTATTCTGAGTGCTGACAACTTCTATGTTTTGAACAGAAGAAGAAAGTGCGTCACCTGTAGCGACTCATTGTTTGTTAACAAAGTTCATCTCTTGTATAATACAGCAGCGATGACATCAAGGCAAGATGAAATATATTGCGTGAAAGAACACAGGCGGCGCTCGGAGGGAAGAGAAGGCCGGAGGAGAGTGAGACCTCCACAAAACCCTCGATGCCTTTTCTGTCGACTTTGACACTGAATAAATGACTCTCTGCACGAATGACAGCATGCCACATTCGTTTCCGCTAGCAGATGGAATGCACAATGCAGAGCAGCACTCTGATAGCAGGTGGCAAACAGTCGACACAAACGACTCCGTTTCCAACCATTCGAAATCAGAGCGGCGTATCGGAGCGGCCACCGAGCACCAGCAGGCCAATCATCATCAGCCATTTAGAGGGAGGGTTGTGCCCGCACTGCTCCGGAGACAGTTTTGGGAAAGGTTCCCGCGGCCCATTACTGATTATCCGCTTAAAACTTAGCCAGCAACATAAACCACCAGAATATGTTGCTAATTCAGTGCCATTTTGCGGCCTGTAATTAGATTAGCGTCGTCGTCGTCAACAACTGCTATTTCAGCGGTGTCTTTCATCTCAAAATCAAGATGCATTTTCACATTCAAACATGTCCGACTAATCACTTTTTATCCGAGGGTAATCGAATTTGTGTGTGTGTGTGTGTGTGTGTGTGTGTGTGTGTGTGTGTGTG
>NW_022280034.1:8200840-8204836 GCF_004355925.1 Anarrhichthys ocellatus
GTGTGTGTGTGTGTGTGTGTGTGTGTGTGTGTGTGTGTGTTGACTAACAGTTGGGGTGTTTGCGGTTCCCTTTTTTTTTTTTTTTTTTTTAATAATGCAATTTCTGGTATCTCATTACATGTAATCAGTGTCAGCCAACAGCAGTAACCCTTAAACAAAGACCTCTACACAAGGGTACTCTGTCTTTTCCACGGTGTGCACATCAGTACACACGTGCGCGCGTTCACACAAGCGTGCGTGGACGCCCATTAGGACCTCCAAAATAATAGCCGCAGTAATGAAGCGAAGGGGCGCATCAGTGCGGAATAGAATTGTTTTTTTTGAAAAACAATTGATGAGGTCCGCTCTGCGTTACAGCGTGATGAGTCAAACTAGAGCAGTTAGGGAAATATTTCTTATTATAGTGCTTATTTGGACGCGTACATTATTCTGGGTTCTTCTTGCGCTGGAGGTAACGGGGAGTAACCCAAGAGTGCACACGTGTGTGCTTGCTCCAGCCTGCGTATGTGTGACAGACATTGTTCATCGCACATTTCCTCTCTCTCTGTCTGTGTCTGTGTGTGTGTGTTTTTGCCTGTTAAATCCCCGTGTGTGTGTGTGCACAAACACAGACAAAGGTTCCAAGCTGAGTGTAGATCAAATTAAGATACAGCAGAGGGGGATTGCCTGAAGTTCAGAAGTGTGCACGCATGCATGCAGGTGTAGATTAAATTAAGATGCAGCGCAGGGGATTTGCATTATACACTTCGCGATGGGCGCGTGGGTGTGCGTTTTTGTTTTGCCATCTGCAAATGCCAGGCGGCGGAAGCGCCCTCAGGAGTGATGTTCCGCAAGGTTCAAAAAGCCCGTGGCGGCATTTGTCCCCCGTCCTTTGTACCGTGGTGAAAGAGCACTCTACCCTGTCCTTGCCTATTTAATATTAACAGTCAGAGTGGCGGAGCTGGCTCCTCCCAAGCTCAGTGTCCTGCCCCCATTAGATCATTTAGAGCACTGAAGCGTGTACTTCAGGACATGCTGGGGTAGATGTCGAGTCAGGATCCTCCCTGATTCAGGTCGGTTACTATTGTTAAAGCATGTATTTACCATGCCTGTGAGTAATCAGCTGCTCCAGTAAAACAACTGTTGGCGACAAGAGACGGAATGGTATATAACATGAATAAGCCTCATTAATATTGATTGACTCTTTAAAAACAAAATCGGAGCTCAAGTAACAACTTTTTATTAACAACTTTTTCCCTGGTGATATTTAAGGTGTTGGAACACGTCTTCATGCACATCTGACTGCCAGTGTTTTTTTTGTGTAATGCCGTCAATGGTGACGCCGTCTGCCCCGTGAATCCAAAAATGTCGCAAAACAACCGATGTTGCGTTATTTTTAGAGGCAGAGTCATTCCCTGTAACATTACTTTCGGCCACCTCCTCCTCCTTAGCGGCGTTCGTGTCTCTCAGCCGGTCCCCCCCCTTTGCTGGGTGTCCTCTCTGACTCCTCAACACCGCCTCTGATGTTCACATTTTAACAACTCTAATTGGTTGTCTGTGAGATATAACGACTGTGAGACGATACGCGCGCGCGACAATGGGTAATTCTTTTATTAGTTTTAATGTCACAGTCACTCTATTAGTGCAGATCTAGTTCTTCTTCCAGCAGAGGGATGACGAGGGTCAGAGTAAATTGTCGATAGTTAAAGGTTGAGGGAAAGAGCAGAGAGATGCATTAAAAAGGGAGATAACGAACACTGTAATCCAATGAACCCTGCCATATGTTCATCCTCATTACAGGCTTTTCGAAAGCCATGAGCCTAATTAACACACATAACCACAGACTAGTTGACGCCGCTCTGTGGACGTTAAATTATTTTGCTCGGCAGGACTTCATTTAAAAGTCTGACTATTTTGGCTTATGCCACGATATCTGTGTGAAAAATATTGGGAAGTGTTAAACTGCCGTGGTTCGACCAACATGCATGACCTTACAGGACCCCGACGACCCCCATTCACAGCCGTCTATTTAACGAATGCACAGAAACATGTCCGTCTAAAGGCTGTTCTTTTAGAAATGTATTCACCCAACTCTGCAGGACAGCATAGAGACTGCATCTTAAAATGGTGAGAGAAGATGTGCATCTTTTCACTGTCAAGATTCAGTTAGTGTTTGTATCTTCTATTTGGGAGGACAGTTGCGATGTATGAGGCTTTAAAATTAGAGTGTTTGTCAACTAACAACAATGGGTTGGAGGCAAATGGAACTTAGTAATTGTCCAATTTTCCCACCGTGTTTAGCCCTGGGTTAGGACACTCATTAGCTTCAGTTATAGATTCATTGGCCCTGGGCTTACAGTCATTTCACACTTGCTATAAACACAAACCATGCCGGGTAATTATAGTTCATATTCTCTTTCTTCAGGAAATGACTGCCTCTTAGTTGTCAGTTTTTTTTTAGTTTTGTTATCATAAAAATTGGGAAAACAAATTTTTTTTGCGTCACTGAGTCTTTAAAGGGGAAATTGAACTGTATATTTCTTCCCTCGTGAAGCCCATTAGTGCCCTTTTATAACTGTGTCCTTCATGTATAAATGAATACGTGTAACCGGCAAGAAGAGTTTGGAAAAAGCATCAGAAGTATAACTCTCATAACAGACTGCACAGCATGATTAAAAAAGCAAGGGTACATCATTTGAATGCGTATTTGTAGTGAAAGAAAGGTTTGGCATATGATTGTACTAAATGTACGACAGAGTGGACTTCCTCTTTTCCTCCTGATGTTTCCATGCAGATGTGAACAGCTGCCAGAAATGACTAAGAGTTATTAACGTAGTCCTAATCGGGATAAGAAGAACAACATGTTCTTGTTCAGTTTTTGTTCTTTATCAACATTTGATTTTTATTCACTTGAACTTTTTTCGGCTTTATTAAGATCACGGTTTTGTCTTCATACTAATTGTTGTCGTCACACCGGTTAGGAGATATTCGATGCACTTGGATCTTGAACTCCAGAACAGGGTTGTCCCTGATCTTTCTGGGTATTCTCTCCCTAAAACGTAACTTCAACAAGGCGATGAATCGAGGGGAGAATGAAAAGTAACAAGACGATCATTTTTGCAATCAAGGTAAAGCCAAGTCACGTGCCGCGAGAGTTTGTGAAGATGTTCGCCCTGAGCTCTGATTATCAAGTCTGGATCCTAAAGCTCCAAGTTAATGAACATGACAAAGTTAAACTCGCCCTGAGCTCTTTCTAACCCGTTATGGAGTTTGCGCTCCCAACTGGCTCGGCTGTGTATCTCTGAAACCTGAACGAGCAAAGTCTTATCTGATCGTTTTCCTTAAAGAAAATGATTCACCTTGATTGGTAGTTATTCTTGATTTGGCTTTCACGTCTCAATTCGGGATTATACATCTCAAATAATGAAGTAGGAAGTCATTTACATAAATTGTGCCGTTTGCTCCGAGGTCTTTAAGGGATTAAATTTGCTACATTACTTTTAAGATGCCGCTCTCTGCGCTCTGGGATCAGGTGCTACATGAAGTGTGTTGCATGGCTGTGTGTGTGTGTGTGTGTGTGTGTGTGTGTGTGTGTGTGTGTGTGTGTGTGTGTGTGTGTGTGTGCGTGTGCGCTTTAATAAACAAAAGTAAAAAAACTAATAAATAAAAAAAACTAATTAACTTTTGCAAACTCAGATTATCAGATTATTTCCCTCTTTGAGACTTGATGAGGCGCCAACAGCAGGAGTTAATGCTCTGGCACGAGGCGCACACACACACACACACACACACACACACACACACACTGCCTCTGATGAGGAGGCATTCTCGCTCTCGATCTGTTCTTACTCTACTTCATCTTGTTCTCTCTTCTCTCTGTTTTCTTCACTGCAGATGTGACTCAGAAAACCGTTACCTTGGCAATCCACTCAGAGGAACCTGTTACTGTGAGTAATTCTGCGCGCGCGCGCACACACACACACACACACACACACACACACACACACACACACACAC
>NW_022280034.1:8204846-8212644 GCF_004355925.1 Anarrhichthys ocellatus
CACACACACACACACACACACACACACACACACACACACACACACACACCGCTATTCTCTCTCCCTCTCTCTCCTTCTCTTCCTCTCCACTTCCACTCTTCCTGCTCTGGGCAGATGGAGCATTTTAGCACTTTGGCACCAGGGGCGCTTGTTCAGTGACAGAATGACTTGTCGTGAAAATGTCAAGTGCATCAGAAGGAGTGAGTGATTGAACTAATCAAGGAGACGGAGTAAAAAAAAAACCTTCTCCACTTGTCTACTCACTCCCTCCATCACCCACCTACTCTTTCATTAATTTAGAAAGTTGACTAAATGTTAGTTTGACGTGAGTGCGAAGCACAAATGCATCAAGGTGAGTGATGCAAAAAAAAAAAAAACCCACTGACAGCCAGGGCCCAGTATTCCTGTGTATACTGTACCGTGTTTGAGCTCCGCGTGTTTATTTGCATGTTGTGGCGTCCTTCACGGTGCTGCAGTAGAGCTCTCTTTTTCGACATTCTGCCACCGACAACAGAGCCTTTGCCAAGTTTTTGCGCCTCTTTTTTTGAAATGCCACACAGGCTGACACCCAGCTCAACGAGGGGAAGACGGGAAGCAAAAGCCCGGAGCTCGCTTTGACCTCCGCACACCAATTGGGACTTTCTCTTGAGCTCTGTTACGCAGTATTGTGAACGCGACGCAGATGGTTTAAGATGATGCACTCATTGTGACGTTATCCAGCCGCGTCCCAGTGTGTGTCATTAGTTGACTTCTCACTTCTGCTGTCTCCCTAACTGTTTAGTCAACTAAAGCCGTTTGACTACCGCATGCATGCAATCAAAGTGAAAACTGTCACATAAACACCGTCGATATGAGACTATTACGTCCACTCATTTTTTATTTTTTTTTGTGGGCATTACGATATAATTATAACATTAAGCATTAAAAGGTCAACGGTGCAGACCGTCTAGATAAAATAAATAAACATCCATGCTACAATCCAAAATCAGTATTTAGTGAGTTGAATGAATGTGTGCCCACTATTAGTGAATCATTTGATACTTTATTAATCGCTGCAGGGGTCAGGTTTTCCTACTTGTTCCCTGCTTGATAAGTAAATTGTAGCCCCTGATTGCCGCGGTTGGATTTGATTACAGACATTTTGATTTCACTCGTCTCCGTCATTCAGTCCGTCGCTGGGAAGTTTCTTTTCACGTAGCGTACATCTCTATATATTTATGCTGTCATAGCAGTCTCTAGTAGTGTAAGCCTCAGCTGGAAGCTCATGTTGTTTATATTCTTCAGAAAGTTTCCACTCATTAACATTATTAATATGCTCTGTCGAATGATATGAGACCTGTCTTTCCTTGTCCGATTTGACAAAACAGACAACCTCCTGATCGACTACCAATTCACCTTCAGCCTCATCCAGGAAGATGATAATCACTACACTGCCATCAACTTCATGGCCTCACCTGAGCAGGTAACTATCTAGTGATACTCTGCCACATTTAACGTTGATGTTCGTTTTTTCTATCGAGTCGCTGGAGAGTCTGGAACAGTCTCATAAATTGTTCGAGGAGCCCTGACTCCTTGAATTTTATAACCTCTTTATAATACCTCTGCTTTTTATGATGTACTTCACTATATGATGCTCCTGCGTCTGTCGCTGTGCTATTATGAGTTTATCTTATATTTAACTACATTCATGTTTTATGTCCTCCACCTGAAGGCTAACAAGAACTTGGACATGTCCATTAATGCATCCAACAACTTTAACCTCAACATCACCTGGTCGGTGGGATCAACAGGTACTGTTACTTTGTTATTTTGTTTTGTAGTAAAAACACCTCTTTGACAGAGACCCTACCGAGGGCTAAACTGTGTACGCAGCACATTTGCTCTTGTTAAATATATATATTAATTCCAGTCTTGCCAGTGTGTATTGAATAATCAGTCCGTCTCTTGGAAAGTTTAGTTTTAAACTAACTCAATGAAGTGTCCAAACTGTCAACAGTTTTCTCTTCCTCTTCTCATTCCATTGCAAATCCTCCCACTAGTGTGTGAAATACATATTACCATATTCTGCACACATTCGTGGAAAATCTACACCGAACAAATGGCTCAGGTCACAAATACCATCAGAGATGTGGGTCAAAAGGGATCAGAGTTGTAACATTTTTCGTTTTAAACCTCAAAAAATTCAGCAAAGCGGATATTTAAATATCTCTCAATCTGTCCAGACCCGCCCTCCTGCTGCATAATATTCCACTCCCACACAAAGTGATGTGCAGTTAGTTTGTCCCAAGCATGACTAAGAAGTGCGTTCCATCCACACAGGGATTTGTACCAACAGGTCAAACACAGACCCAGGCTAATAAGACACACCGTCTTTATTTACCTTCATTTAAATGCAATCACCTGCTTCCACAATATTCACAGAAATAATGAAACGCACCGTTCAAATAGACCTAAATACGACATAATCAGTAAAAAACCCTTGTTTAATAACTGCCTTTAGTTTTTAGTTGTACATAATGACAATATTTCCCATGACGCTGTTAATTTGGTTGCCATCACATTTGCTTAACTGCCGCCAGATATTGAGGTTGTGATGTAGGTAATTTGGCTTTTTGTTGTTGTATATCTTTATGTATTTATTACAATAATAATTTAGTCTGTCGGCATAACCGCTATAGCAGGAACAATAAAAATGTAATGTACCTGCTCGTGTTGGTGTGTACTGTGTCACCGTTGAGTGGGTATTAGAGGTGAAAAGACACCCAAGGACACTGCAGTGGTCCAGTGCCACCGTTTATTCTTCCCCCCCGCCCCCCCCTCCTCTCAAGTCCTCCGCCACTCCCTCCCTCCCCACAACACTGACATTTTCCAACCACTAAAACACGTTAACCTCCCGCACCCGCCTTCGCCACCTTTACCTTTTTTTCTTTTTCTTTTCTTTTTTTTGTTTTTTTGTCTTCCTCGGAGCACCGTCATTAATATTTGAAGTTGGGTCCCCCCCCCCCCCCCCCCACAAAGATATTGTGTCTCAGAAGGAACGGGAGCCTCTTCACAATCGACAAGAGCGTTGAGGCGCCTTTGGGTGGGAGGAGGAGGAGGGTGATTTCAATTAAGATAAACATGCTCACGTAGCCACACTCAAGCTGTCATTTTCAGTGCTTTTGTTTCAGGGCTGTGGGTTGGAATGTCAATGCTGAGGACCTACTGACACGACGGAGAATACCAAATGACTTGAAACATTTTTGAAACAACGGAAAATAGGCTTAGAAATAGACTTCGGTTGGAGAGGACTTCGTTTTTATGTCATGATGGGTATTTAGAATTGTATACAAAGACACTCCAAAGGGTACTTCAGTTTTGACAATATTGAATTGTATTGAGTGAGATGAACAACACCCCTCTCATGAATTCTGAACATTAATGGACACGAACGAGTATATAATAATAAATAATGGTTAGTCTGTGCAGATTGTTGTAGACTGCATTCACCCCAAGGGCTTTTAAATGCTACTTTCTAGGGCTCAGTTATACTAAATGCATTGGCTGTTAGCGGTGTTATGGATTCAAATGATGACTATGTGCTAACATGACTCAGTCACGACCTTTCAAGCTGTGCTTCTCTCCCACGTCCATTTAACTAAAAAATTTGGATGGCATGTATAATTACAAAATACATCTCTGCTCTGTTTCAGGGCACCCAAAAAGAAGTGCGATGCACTTAAGATGATGATGATGATGATAATAGTAATAATGGCTTATGAGACCTATTAATGGATTCATAATGACATGTTGCAGGCGGTCCACCTCCGTCCATCGCTGTCCGAGCGGCAAACTGCAGCGTGCTAAACGTGAACTCTTTGTCCCAACAGCTGGAACCATTTCTGGAGAGGAGGTGCCCATCGTGTCCAAAACGAACATCAAGGAATACAGAGACAGCTTCTCCTGCGAGAAGTTCACCTTCAGAAGCAACCCGAACATCACCTTTTACGTCTACGTCAGTAACTTCTCATGGCCCATCAAGATCCAGGTAAAGACCTGGAAGAGAGTTTATGAAGCGGATAACGCGGCGATCTGAGTCTTTCTGCGTTTCTGCGTGATGCTCTCTTTGCTTTTCAAACTGCTCCCTAGATTTACAACATGCCTATAGTCATGCCGTTGGTGAACAATTGATCCTACATACAGTAAAGAGAGCAGGGCGGCCTCTGCAGATGCAGGGCTTGTTGCTGCTCGGGGTGATTCCAAGTGCACTTTATTCTAATTACAGATTTAATGAGCGATGGTTGGCGTGCATATAGCTGCACAGCTGTTTTTTTTTGTTTTTTTTTGTTTTTTTTAGCTGGCAAAAGCAAAGCAGCGTTTAACCTTTCCTACCCGTCGTTCTGAATGGAGGAGATTGAGGCCTTGATGTGGTGGATGGGGCGAGAATACAACTCGGTGAAAAATAAATGCCATTTGCCGTCAGTTGTTCTGGGTTTTGCAGGAAAACGGCAATTAAGCGTTTGCCGGAAAAAAAAATTCACGCTTTGGTCTTACAGGCAATAAAAGACTCGAAATGGATGATAATGTTTCTCCAATTGTTCGCTAACAACTTGGTGTTGATTAAGTGTAGATGAGGTAGGTGATTATATATGTATGCCAAAAAATAAATGAAAGCGATTCAGTCTGCAACAATTGAATGTTTACGTGAGACTCTTTTACTGAGAAATATGATGGATACAAATATTATTCCTACCAATAGCACACAATTCCCTTTCTGCTAATGAGCCCACTTCCATGTATTGATTTTTACATTTGTTGTGGGCGTCTCTTTCACAAGCTAGGGGATTGGACCACGGTATGGCGATGATATCTCTGGGGTCAGTCCATCTGTGGAGGTGGCCCAGTAATAGTTTCCTATTCGATTTCCTGGCCAGCAGTCACTTATTTATTACGGACTGGCCTGAGCTGTTAGAGCAAATAGCTTTTGTAACAGGATAAGGTCTCTCTTTCCTTTGCGTGCCTTTATGTTGCAGAGGCGAGAGCGCAGACCTGGATGAGATAAAGCAGAATTTTGAGAATGCTGTTATGAGCCTTGTTTTTAGGGTCTTTGCCTGTAAAAATACACATTTAAATGTGTGTAAAGATCGTAAAAAGGAGGTCTTGAGCTAAGATTTTTTTCCATGACATCATTGTGCGTTAGTATAATTGTTCCCCAAGAGGACTGTTCGATAAAATAACGGTCCTCTTGTATTGGAAGTACATTCTCAAAAGATGCCATTGATCGTCTCAGATAGATGAATTGAAATTAAATTAACCCCAAATGTATTGCTTTGACCTCAAACTATGTGAAAAGCAGAGTTGCGAGCACTAAGTACAATACTAAAAAAAGCCAGCAAAATATCTGTGTAATGCCTCCTTTTGAGTCATGTCAGCCATGTCAGTGAGCATCTCATTTCAGATCAGTGATTCTGATTTTCGACTTAAAAAGGTTGGGAAAAGTCAAAGGTGGGAGACTTTTGGGCGGATGATGAAGTTATCTATAAAGAACATCAGTCCAGTGACGACTCTGGCTACATAACCTTAAATACGTCTTCTGCTAAAGCCAAATACTCAACTTAATAGCTTGTCAATCACTGATAACTGACATATATTTGAATTTCTGCCTCATCCGCATCCAAAACCTCAAACGTTACGCAAACAATGCACCTCTAAACGCACAGTCTGTGCCCTATAACCCTAACCCTCCATGCTGCTGACGATGCCGTCGTGTTTGTGCTTTGAGGGCGAAATGCCTTTAACGCATCTACAGTAGATAATGACGCGTCTTTATGACGAGGCCTATCGGACGTGATGTAGCTGCCAGGACTGTGTGTCATCCCTCTTTTAATGAAGGTAACAATCTATTTCTGATACATTGTTCACTGGCAATGCTGCTGACGTAAATACTCTAATCAGCTATAGAAGAGCTACTATATGTTATGAGAACTCAACAGCAGGCAGCTTGTTTTATCCCTTTAGTCAGAAATAAATGCAGGAACAGGTAAGGAATGGGGTTCTCAGAAGTCTGAGAATAAAGTCAGAACTCAAAGAGTACGATCATTTTTAACCAAAGATTTTAAGTACAAAGCTTCTGATAATGCCGCAAAAGCCTCATTTACCTTCAGTATGTTGCTTTTTTTTATCAATGTTTATTTCATGTTGGCAGGAATATATTACAAAATTCTACTAAACTGCAAATACAAAAGTATTACCATCAAAATATACTTCAAGTACCAAATGCGGATTCTGCAGAATAATGTTTACTGCGTTAATAAATAATAATTATTGATGCATTAATGTGTTCATCTTGTTGCAGTTTTCATATTTGAAGTAATTTCTCCTTCTTGTCTTTCTCTCAAACAGATCGCCTTCTCCCAACACAACAGCATCATGGACCTTGTCCAGTTCTTTGTGACGTTTTTCAGGTAAGCGAGTCAAATATGCACACGTCTTAAATACACACACACACACACACTTAGCTCCTAAGTGTGTGCTCCTCCACAGTCCAGAGGCATCATCCAGAATTTGATCCGCCACCTCTTCATTCTCCGCCCCGGCCTCTCGGGGCTTATTGAGTTACTTGAGCCCGTTCTGGTAACCGAGTACATGTAAATGCTTCTTGTGTCTTCAAGGCAGTGATTTTCCTGTTTCCCAAGTGGTGAATGAAGCAGCCGGTAACCATTTAAATAGGTGCATACTGCTCTGAGAGTGCTATCTAAGGAGAAGGCAGTGGCCATCAAGATACGAGGGGCTCCTAATGATTTTTCATCCTGAGAGCTGTGATGGAAATCTTTTCTCATTGAAATGAGTCAACGGAGTTCTCTCAAAAGCACAGCAGTCTGAATACATCGAGAGGATGACTAACTAGAAAACGTGTGCTTTAAGTTAGAAATTGGCATTTGAGAAACCAACATCCCTCCGATAGTCTTGGTTACTATGATCATGCAGAATTCAGGTGGTTTCAATCATTAGATCAGTGTCATTGGTGGCGATGGTTATTTTCACACCGACGGTTACTGACCCTGGTGCAGTATGTGTTTGTTCAATTTATTTGGAGGCGTGCTCCCTGGAGTAGCCCGATCGACTAACGTATTATCTGTGTAGCTGTCAAGGTGGGAATATAAGCCAGCCTTTGCCCAAAGGCACCTGCCCATCACTGCCCAGCCCACAATAACTTTCCAGAAAAGCTGTCACACAATCAGTTATCTTCTGCCTCCATCCGATCAAATTACAGTCGAATAGCCGAAAATTCGGGAATTGTTGGAGGGAAAGGGGAGAAGGACGGAGCTTATTTTATCTAAACATGTTGCCGACAGCTACTTGCATCATTTGCAGAGGAAACCATTTTAAAAAAAGGGTCACAGTCGGTCCACAGCATTAAAGAAACAGTAAGAGTTTGGCTCTTTTTAAAGTGACAAATTAACGCCCATAGCGAATTGAAAATAATTTACAAAACACTTCCTTTGTATTAGTAATCAATTTCTCCCAAATTTGAACATTTGTTGAACTCTAGTGTTTTCTAAATCCAACAGAAGTCAAACCCACAACGCATAGCTTTTCCTGTTTGCCAGCCTAATGTTGCATTTTCCATCAGTATGCATTGTGTATGTTATTTTAATTTTTTTCCTATTGTCGTGCAGGTTATACTTATGTTATCCAGTGTTTTCTGCATCCTTGCTCTCACTGACCCATAAACACAGGAAAAAGTGAAATGCCCCGACGCATTCGCAAGCTGTGTGTGTGTGTGTGTGTGTGTGTGTGTGTGTGTGTGTGTGTGTGT